>NC_139218.1:111119265-111289265 GCF_055691185.1 Crinia signifera | reverse complement strand
ATCGCCGACCGGGGGGGCATCCCTGCCCCCCCTGGGCGGCAAGGGGGGATGTCTGCTGTCAGGGACAGCAGACATCTCCTAACTGTCACCGCGTCTATAGATGCGGTGACAGTTACAAGGCATGACGTACATTTATGCCATGTGTCGGGAAGTACTTCCCGACCATGATGTAAATGTACGTCAAATGTCGGGAAGGGGTTAAAGAACGAATCATTTATCTTATACACTATACACTTTCATTGATAGGTCATATTGGCAAGTTGCTGGAATTGGATTTTCACAGTTGGCTTCCATTCAGTCTTCACTTGAGACCTGAGACTTCTTTATTTCCACTGCAACTGTAAACGTATTTGTGTATGAGTATGGGAGGCCCTACAGCATTTTTTGCCGTTTTAAAGAATATAATCAGACTATCTACAGATGCTTGACAAATATTTCCATTAATTCTACTGGACCAGAAACATTTACCAATATTTCCACATGTGCCAGATCCCATTTTACAGGATCTATAATGTGGTACTACCATGCTGTACAATACATTCCAAACCTACACTATTCATTAGAGTTGTTGATTGATAACACTATAACATACCTCCCAACTTTAGGAGGTGTTCATTTCGGGACCTGCCATGCCGGAATTTTGGCCTGATTCTGGTTCACTTGCAAAAGCAAATTCTCTCTCTAATGGACAAAACCGTGTGCACTGAAGGGGGATGCAGATGTAACATATGCAGAGAGTTAGATTTGGGAGTTGTTTTGTTTCTGTGTGGGGTAAATGCTGCTGAGCAAACATGATAGTGGCTTCATCTGTAGATATTAGTTTGAAGCACAAACCCCACCCAAATGTAACTCTCTCTGCACATGTTACATCTGCCCCACCTGCAGTGCACATGGTTTTGTTCATTAGAGAGAGAATTTGCTTTTGCAAGTGAACCAGAATCAGGCCCTCTGGGTGTGTGTCTAGCACAGTCATTTTGGCGGCATGTCCGGTGCTGCTCGAGCAGCTGTAACCCAGGTTTCTGTAGGAAGATGGTGTGGGTTTCTGCAAGCAAACTTAGAAAACATTCAGTTGAAAGCCTTATTTAGCCCATAATAATTAAAACCTGTGGAAACTGGCATGTCTAATGGGCCCATTAGTGATAATGAATAGACTCAATAATGTGGCTAACCAAAAGCAGTTAAGTAATTATGGGATCTATCCATCGTCATTCAGAAATGGCTAATGGAGACCACAGCTCTGTCCCCCTCCAATGGTGAAACGCACGATAGCAGGTACACACACGCCGCCCTTATTCATACACTATAAATGGGGGACCCACTTTTGTTAGCACTCAAAGCTTGCATCAAAGCCCAAGCATCGCGGGTACACATTAAGCAGCAACCATGGTAGCCAAAATATCTGTATTACTATATACCGCATCATAGCAATTCTCCCCCGATAGTTATCATGTAAAAATGATGTCATCCATCAAATTCTAAAAAAGCATTGTTTTTCAGAAGTTGTTATTGTTACTACAGATTGTCCTGAGATGTAAGTCAGACCCCCAATTGTGTTCACAAGATGCTGTTTACACTCTCACTTTACTTCCTGTTTTGGACCCAGCATTATGCATGCATGGTCATCAGACAATGAATGTGCAAGAGGCAGCTAATGGGGAGGGATCCTTGGCTTTTGCAGGAGAGAATTAAATAAATATTTGTTGCAGTCTCCCCTTAATATATTTTGGGAATACAAACCTACTCTCCCAGAACATCCAAAAGGCCCTGGATAATGGAAGAGTCTGTAAGTCTCCAGGAGGCTGTCTGCAGCAGTGGTAGTGGTGCCAACTTCCTGAGTAAAAGGACAATACTAGTGGCTAATTCCATGATTCATGCTGAATCGCATCACCGTGTTCCCACCTCCACTTTACAATGTCGGTAATCGCAGCAGTGTATGATGGGGAGGAGCCTTCACAGCTATGATGACATGACCATAAAGCCACGCCCCTACCTGCAGTCAGCTCTGTCATTTCATGCACCCTCCCGCCCACTATATGATGCCATGTCCCTGCATCTTCAGTTGCCATATTGATGTGTTTAACATTTGTGGAAAAGTATGAAAAATTAAAAGAAAATCATGAAAAACTCATTTTGACCTTTTCATGTGTTGACCATTGTTATGTTGACCTTTTGCTTGTGTTGATACTTTATGACCATGTCGTTGTCGACCATATAGTGTAGACCTATTCAGTGTTGTAACTATTCAATTTGCGCCCCCTTGCCGCAATTCGGGCAGCACACCCCCCCCCCCCCCCTCTTTAGGGTAACCAAACCCCCCTCCCGTGCAGCCGGTACCTCCTGCCGCCGGCGCCTCTGTCAGGTCCCGGCTCTGTCTCCCGGCTCCTGCAGCAGCATATAAAAAGCTGCCCCCATAATGCAGATAGTTTTTGAGGATGCTAGAGTAGGCGGCGGCCTCCTCTAGCAACCTTAAAAACGGTATGTTGTATGGGGGCAGCCATTTTCTGTTTGTCACCTTTTATTAGCTGCAGGAGCCAGGACCCGACAGAAGAGCCAGCGACAGGCGGTGTCGACCGGCAGCAGGGGCAGACGGCAGAGGGTAACTATAGCCCCGCAGACCCCCCTGGCGCCCACACCTTCTCAGCGCCACTGCGGGGGCTGCGGGACTATAGTTACGCCACTGGATCTATTGATTGTCAACCTAGACATTGTCAACTTAGCACCCAGAACCCGATGCAAAGTTACTTGCTTTATTTTTCTTTACTTGAAGTCTAGAACCAGGCCCTATGCCTGTATTGCTGGAGTAATTATGCATTGCTTACCTGTATATGCAAATAATGATAGTTACATTCAAAATAATAATTTTATAGGGTTAAAGGCCCTTCAACCATGCCAGGTTAAAATAGTAATTTGCTGTACATATGCAAATAGTAACTGTAAGAACAAGCTCCAACAATCAGCTGTGGTTTCAGTGCTTCTCTCTTCCATATACAGTACAGCATGTTTATCTGCGGTTATCCTTCCAAGTGATCACAACGTGTCTGACTTCATTTCACTATCTCTTGTACTGTAAAATCAGAATGACCTTATGCAGGCACATCGTGTACAGCTGTAAGAAGGAGAGCTGGCGCCACAAGAATGTATTTGGTCATTTTCCAGGAAACAGGAGCTGCAAATTGAATTAACATTTTCAATACCAACTACATGGAGTAAAACCTGATGCAGCCTTTCCTCTCATCTGAGTTTAACTGTTTCAAGTTCGTACAGCCGGCAGGGGCCTGGCGGGCGCAGTCATAGTCAATGTACTGCTGCCGCTACAAGCCGCTTGATCGCTGTTTTTCCCGGCCAGGGGGGATTCCCTCTATCTCACTGGCGGCAAGCAAGCAAGCTGATGGCAAGGAGGCGGCAAGGAGCAGATAGGCCCAACGGCAACAGCAGTCAGTGGACGAGCCGTGCAGTTGCACTGCTTGTCCGCCTGTAGAAGCGACCCTGGGGAGGCAGTACACTACATGGGTGGCTAAAGCTGTCCCCACCTGCCCATTTTATACACAGCAGCCAATAGGCTCTGTGTATATTCTCATCAGTGGGAGCGCAGCCGCCGGGCACATCGTGCAATGCCGGCCTGGGACTCCTTGCTGCAGCAGCTTTGCCTATTTTCAGTGCGTTGGCACCCAGCACCCCGCAGACCCTGTCGGTGTTGGCTCCCCCAAGCTTCCGCGGGGTCTGCAGTACCATAGTTACGCCACTGATTACTATCACTTCTGCATACCTACCAACTGTCCTGATTATAACTGGCCCTCCAGAGCTCCCCCAGAGGCCACTGCTGATTGGCTGGGGGAGTGCCAATCCCCCAGTTCGGGTGGAGGAAAAAGTGTCAACAGCCTAAGGCTGCTCCTGTACAATGGTCCGGGTAATGCACTTTGTTGTTTTAACCCCTGGGATGCCTACTACCGATCGAAGAGGACGCGATCTACTCCGGAAGCCTTGGTAAGTATAATTTCCTTCCACTGGTACCCGATATGATTCTACTGAAAAACACGGGCCTACATTGGAATCTATAGGTGAGTATGTATGAATGATTGTAGTATGTAATAAAGTTTTATTTCTCTAATGTGTGTTATTTTGGAGGGGGAACCCCTTTATTGGGGGGGGGGGGGGGCACTCCCTCAGGATCTCAGCCCAGACTGACCAATCAGGAGGTTTAATGCTTTAGCCGGGGGAACTTGTATACCTGTTTTCCCCTGGCTGTGGCATTACCCTGCTGGCTGTTTGAGCTGGTGCTGGTTGTCAAAATATGGGGGACCCCTATTCATTTTGTCCCCCGTATTTTGGGAACCAGGACCAGGCGCAGGCCCATGAGCTCCAACTTTTTTTGGCCCCTGAATTTCTAAAACCAAACCAGCTCTTTGAGTCCAGGCTGGTTATAGCTGGGGGGGGGGGGATCACACGCCTTTTTTTTTTTTCAATTACTATTTTTAAAACAGGGCAGCATTGCATTGATCTGACTGATCTTTGAGATGCTGCCGCTTTGCATGAATTTGGCGGCTGTCAATACGGCTGCCAAATACGCATACAAATGACTAGGAATATGAACGGCTACGACATTGGAAAATATGAATGAGGAGATTATGACATCTTTGTAAATTGTTGTATTCTGTCATTCGGAATTTTGGGTCCTATACAGACGATCCTGTTCGTACGGGGATCGGCCGTGTACGGCTGTCTTAGTAAATTTACCTCAAAATGTG
Source organism: Crinia signifera (assembly GCF_055691185.1). NCBI lineage: Eukaryota > Metazoa > Chordata > Amphibia > Anura > Myobatrachidae > Crinia > Crinia signifera. The sequence continues at coordinate 111,284,520 of NC_139218.1, read as the reverse complement.
TTCTGCCCCATTAGTGCCCCCAATAGTGAAGTCGGATGGGCTGCGCCCCCTGCCAGGCCAGCCACGCCCTTCAAATGCACTGCCCTGCAAAACCTGTGTTCTGCCCGCCCTAGCGGGAACACTAAATCCTGGTTATTGCCCGGTTGACCTTGGTTGAAACATTTTGTGTAATTTCTTCAAAAGTAGACTGTTATCATTTTATTAATAGCCTAATTCGTTCCAAAAACATAAATTAGATAGTTCAAATGTTTGATTTTCCATAGTTACTGAAGAATAATAAAAATACAGAAAATGTTGCCAGAGGAGAAAAAATTGCATTTTAGAACTAATGAGGTATAATATTATTAAGTGGTCAAGGGAAATATGACACAATTACCTACAAATTTGTTGACCAAAAAATATGTTCGTGTCAGGCGTCTTCACTGTATATATATTCCCTTCCAGTGTGAAATGCGTGGTTGATGATGTGATTTGCACAGAACTGTGTGTTAGCAAAGTAACCTGAGCGCAGCTGACACTCCAGTTCAGGTTGTTGCTGTTGCAGTGTGACAGGCAGTCTGTTCACAGCAGGGAATCTGGCACTGGTTTTGTGCTCACAGTCTGTGATGTCTGAGTGGGGCGTGGCAGTACCTGCTATATAAACCTTCCTCTCAGGCTAGGCAGGTGCTGCAGAATCCTAGTCAGATAGCCAGTCAGCCTTGTCCTGTGCCTAGTTAGTTTCTAGCAATTGTATTGCATGTTGATTACAGTAATATAGGTCTTGGAGTTTGCGTCTTTGCGCTTTGATCCAGACCTAGCTGTAATCAGGAGTTGTGACTGTAACTGCTGGGTCTCTGTACCACCTTGTGGATCACGCTAGGTTGCTGTTGCACTCCCTCATTTCCTGTGTTACTTCTCTCACTGTGCAGCACTCACTGGTGTCAGCTTGGTGGAAGCTAGCTGAACCTGTGTGCTGCAGGTGAGCTCAGGTCCTGATATCTTACCCTTTCCCTCAGTGCAGAGCCCACGGGTGTCAGCTTGGTGGCAGCTAGCTGAACCCGTGTACTGCAAGCGACGGTACGGATTTAGGATATTTTCCTATGGTCTTCTTCATCTCTGACCTAGGAATCTATAGGCCTTCCTCTGTAGTACCCTGTGGAGACTGGGGTTGCCTATAGCAACAAGTACATTCACGTGTCGAAGCATTACACCAAGCTCCACTATAGGTATCTCTCCTGTTACCAGAGAGATACTTATTCTCTGATACTGGGAGACGCTCTATCTGTTGGTCTCTCATCCTCCCAGCGCCTACCTGTGCCTGTGAGTTCCCCCATTATCCTCTCTGTGTATTGTGTGTATGCTCCCAGTCTGTTTTAGTGTTAGTACTTGTTCACTACTGAGGTTTGCACTGTTCCTATGTCTCTGTGAGTCTGCCTAGCACTGCCCCTGTGTCTCCGTCCATGGTCCTCTCCACGGTATCTAGTTTGTGCACTCCCAGGTGTATTCATACTACCAAGTGGCATAACACTGTGTCATTTTGACCCTTGCCCCCACTTTCCAATGCCAGTAATCTCTTGCAGCATTGTAGAGTGGGTGGGGCTATAAAGACTAAAAGGACAGGTTAGATATAGATACACAGACTCCAGGTTATAGCCACAATTTCTATACCATGGGTCATATATGAATTTTCATGTTTATATTTTAATTTATTTAATGTATTTGTATTATTTTTATGTAATTTGCATTGCTTATACAAGCTAATTAATACATTTTATACTAATTATCCATCCAATTGTGTGGCGCTCTCTGAGGTATATGCATAGAGGTAAAATCTCTGTGTATCTATATCTAACCTGTCCTTTTAGTGTTTACTGAGCAACTTCCAGTTTGCCATTGGGAGCAGCCACCATTAGGTATCATCCAATCAATATAAATTGGTTATTAATTTCAAAATAATGTATAATCATTTGGTCAATATTTGCGCCCAATTGGTTTTCTTTGTTTAGTCTGTTTGGGGGCTATAAAGAGGCGGTTGGGGTTATAAAGAGCACTGCCCACTTGGCCTCCAGTTGACCCCCTTTGGGGTCGTGGTAGAACAGGAGACCTAAGAGCATGAACGTGCTGCCAACAAATCTGCACAAACTACATGATGTTATAATGTCACTATGGAACAGAATAACTCAGAAATGCTTCCAGCTCATTCTGAATCCATGCCATGTATAATTGGGGGTTTCCTATGATTACACACATTTCTAGAAGAGTGTACTTAATATTTGCAGTTGAAGACCTGAATCAGAGGTGGACACAGTTGCTTTCTTAGCAATGTATGCTAATGCCATAGCCGATAGAATTTCTGCAGAGGCGCTGCGTATCTGCTCGACTGCTTGTGTATATAAATGCACCACTGGTCGCACTACTGAACTTTAGAGCAATCCTATGGCTTTTCAGAATGTACGTCATAACTCAGCTGCCAGAGCCATTGCTCACACATAAGTAGGCAAAGGCTGCGACGTGCCCCCAAAACGATCACTACATGGTTCTGTTTGACTCTGCGACTGCCGTTGGTAAGCCATTGCAATGCTAGTGTAGAAGTGTGTAGCAGTTCTAAGAGTGGATGAATGGAGAAGTTACCCACGACAACCAATCAGGTTTGAGGTAGCATTTATCGAGTGCATTCTGTAAACTTGTAGGTAGAATCTGATTGGTTGCCATGGAAAACTTCTCCACTGGCTCACTTGTGCACTCTTTTCCCTGCTTCATACATCTCCTCCTCAGAGACATGTCCAGTATAAAAAAACACCCAAGTGTGCATGCATTGGCATACTGACCATCTACTGTATGAATCAGAGCCTGAGTGCATAGGTATCATACATGCCTATCCAGGATGTGGGAGATCCACCCAATTTACCAGGGGTGCAGGAGACTACCTAAAAAATCATGAGTCTCCTGCACCTTCCAGAAGCCTAGTTAAGTATAATACTAGATCACTAGATCACTACAGTCACTAGATCAACATACATTAGGTCGACCACTAAAGGTCGACAGAACTTAGGTCGACACATGAAATAGGTCAACAGGGTCGGAAGGTCGACACAAGCATTAGGACGACAATGGGAAGGTCGACAGCCAAAAGGTCGACATGCGTTTTTCACATTTTCCGGTCCCGAATTTCGACATGGACACCGTATCAGTGTAACGTGTGCCCACATGTGCTTCGGGCACACTATTATATTCTCCCTCCACGCCCTAGTGGCTGGTAGGGTATGAAATATAGCCTGTTTTGAGGGGGGGGACATGAAAAACTCATGTCGACGTTTTGACTGTCCACCTTCCCATTGTCGTCCTAATGTATGTTGACTTTTATAGTGTCGAACCTATGACCCATACCCAATATGTATGTATGTGTATCTATTTATCTATCTATCTATCTAGACATGAGATTGACGTCTTCTTGCATATGCGAAAACTCGTATGATTTGCTAGTTAACATGTGCCAATATTATACTGGCCGCTTCATAAGAGCAACATTTTTATTAATTTTTTTAGCATTGATTTAGTCTATAAAAAGAAATAATATGACCCAGAGTAATTTCCTTATTATGAAATGTGTCTGGCTATAGAAACTCTCTGACTAGTTCATATATTTCAATCTGTAATCCCCACTGCGGTCAGATTTATGGTCTGCTGCAGATGAATACTCGGCCACAAACATCGTAAGTACACATAGTGGTGTTGACAAGATGCTGACATGAATTTAAGTACACGTGCTGGGAGCTGGATCTGGTGAGCAATTAGAAAACAGCGTTTTTAGTATGAACCAACGCCTGGAATGATGTAATGCAGATGCTAAATTTGCTTCACTTGTAATCAGATGTAAAAACCAGTTTGGAAAAATTGGGTAATCAGATGCAAAAATACATGAAACCTATTTTATTCCGATTTTTTCTTTAACATAGAAAAAAATCCTGTCAGAGAAACAGACAATAGGAATTTGTATTTAAAAAAAAACAAAAGACAAAATGGCTGTGGAGATATACTGTATAAACAAAAGACTTCATTAAAATATATTTCTACCCTCTCAGTCAACTTACAGCTGGGAATGCCACACAAAAACTGTATTATGCAGTTGGAAACATGAAAATATAACTTTTTTATTTTACGCTCCATATAGATTCTCAAGAGAGTTATTGATCCTGGTTTGTACACAGTCCCAGACTATGATACAATGCCGGGATTGTAGACATCTGGTTTCCTTAGTACAGTAGTTCTAACTAGCTATATGCTCCTGTTTCCACACATAATTAACCTTGCTGCTACTGCTTTTTTAATTAGCATATCACTGTGAAACTTAATATTAGAAAAAAAAAAAGATTGCTTAATGAGGGGTGTGCAATACATTTCCGGATGTGGAGGGCACAGTTAAGAGTATGGTTGGAAAAAAATGACAGTGTCAACTGATCTAAGCGCACGTCAAGGTTGGATTCTCAGTAGGAGCAGCTCCTATAGGGGCTAGTCAGATCCCTACAAATGACGAAGAAAAGAATATACACAAATAGCAGCGCTCTTTTAAAACTTCGAACGACAATCAAATTGATTAAAATGTAGCAAATTTTATAACACAAGTAGAGACCAATAAAAATGATAAGTAAAAGATGAAATGTGCATAAATCATAAAGTAAATTGGGACCATTGTATAATGGTGGTATGGATAGACCTTCACTGGAACAGCATGTTCCCACAAGATGGAGTCCAAAGAACAGAGTTGCTGGGTGCCGCTGGAGCTTTTGTAATCCAATAAATGCTTGTTTGGTATGGAAAGCTCCTCTCTAGAAGTGCGAATGAGTCCAGAAAAATAAGCAGGTAAGTGTCCACTCGACAGGCAATGGGCCCAAGTAGAGACCAACGCGTTTTGCTACTGCCTATGAGTAGCTTTATCAAGGACCAGTCTGGTTTGACAAAAAAGAAAATATACAGCGCTGGGTAGTTCTGAACGATGACCACTACACACTTGATATAGGAAAATACAAATGCATTTATTATACAATTAACAATTAATGAGAGTACTCTCTAAGGATAAAATATGAAAAATACATGTATTTAAAAATTTGCGCAATGGATAAAAAAGGGGGGGGATGAAAAAACGGGGGTTAATTGGGAGGGAAGTATGAGCTTGCACTCGGCTCCAAAAAAAAGAAAAAGATGAGGACAGTTCGTATACCAATATTTGGTTATATTTACCACCAATTGATTAGAACGTCAGGGTCTCATCTGGGGACCTGAAAGTAGTACCGGTTAATTCCCAGCTTGATGGTCCAATATATCACAGAAGTTTTATAATGCAGGGATGGTGGGTGGAAGTTGAAGTGGCCACCGCCGTAAACCTCTGCCTTGGAGGTATGGACCTGAGCCTCAGATGAATTAAAGCAGGAATGGTGGGTGGAAGATGGAGGTACCACCGCCGTAGATCACTGCTGAGGGAGGTGGAAACCAATGGCCCAAGGTGGATAAAGCTGGTCCGGAATGGGTTCGTTGTGGTCTAGCCTGGTTCAATGTGGTTCAGGCTCCAGATAGAAGTCCAAATGGAAGAATGGACTGAGGAAAATGACAAAGTCTTGAATAAGGCTCAGCCCGTAGAGCTGAGCCTTATTCAAGACTTTGTCATTTTCCTCAGTCCATTCTTCCATTTGGACTTCTATCTGGAGCCTGAACCACATTGAACCAGGCTAGACCACAACGAACCCATTCCGGACCAGCTTTATCCACCTTGGGCCATTGGTTTCCACCTCCCTCAGCAGTGATCTACGGCGGTGGTACCTCCATCTTCCACCCACCATTCCTGCTTTAATTCATCTGAGGCTCAGGTCCATACCTCCAAGGCAGAGGTTTACGGCGGTGGCCACTTCAACTTCCACCCACCATCCCTGCATTATAAAACTTCTGTGATATATTGGACCATCAAGCTGGGAATTAACCGGTACTACTTTCAGGTCCCCAGATGAGACCCTGACGTTCTAATCAATTGGTGGTAAATATAACCAAATATTGGTATACGAACTGTCCTCATCTTTTTCTTTTTTTGGAGCCGAGTGCAAGCTCATACTTCCCTCCCAATTAACCCCCGTTTTTTCATCCCCCCCCCCTTTTTTATCCATTGCGCAAATTTTTAAATACATGTATTTTTCATATTTTATCCTTAGAGAGTACTCTCATTAATTGTTAATTGTATAATAAATGCATTTGTATTTTCCTATATCAAGTGTGTAGTGGTCATCATTCAGAACTACCCAGCGCTGTATATTTTCTTTTTTGTCTTTGTTCTACACGGGGAGCCTTACACACTCCCACATACAGCAGCTTTAATTGGTTTCGAGGTTCACTCTTTTCTTTCTAACCAGTCTGGTTTGAAACTGTAAAGTTCTTCTGAAATGTAAAAATAAAGAACCGGATATAAACAATACAGCACACCAAAGAAGTTAATTGGATCAGTTATTTCATTAGACTGAACAAGGTTGCTGGATGTCCTATCAGCTGACTAGAGAGCAGAAGAAGGCTCAGCTGATCTCAGAGGACACCAGTTGGAGGTACGCAGCAACAGACGTTCTGATGTGAGCGCAGTGTGGCCAAGCAGATGGTAGTGGTTTTTGTGGCTAACACTAGTCATGTAGCTACTGTATCACTCATGCAGCAATGTTCCATCACTGGAGACCGGTGCTCCAACCAATGCCTGCTGCAAGTACTTGAAGCCATTTCCAGACACCATCCAACAACTTGTGTTGCCCTACTCCATCACGAGAATACACCTGCCCACAAATCCAGGAAAGTGGGGAATTTTCTGACCTATGAATGCATCCAGGAGCTTGGTCATTTAACATACAGACCAGACCTAGCCTCCTGCAACTTCTTTGTGTTCCCACAAATTCATTGAAAGATGGGATTCATTTTGATTCACCAGAAACAGCATGTAAAAGATATACCTGCTTCGTATGGGTAAATCTATGTCGCCAAGTGGTTTGAGCACATGTAACTCTGCATAGATTTCTCTGGGGAATACTTTGAAAAAAAGTGTAATGTTCACTTTTGTTTATGCAAATATAATACTTTTGTGCATCTGAAAATCTATTGCTCTTCGGATGGTGTTTTTGGAGCCTTCAGGTCTTTGGTGTTCAATAAAAGTGTGAAAGTAGTAGCCAAATGGTAGACCAATAGCACTGTTCCTTTAATTGATTTATAGGTTAAATAAAAGGTCTTTGAAATTAATAGTTACATTAATAATTAATTAGCAATTGCTTAAAAGCTTTGCTAAATAAACATTATTTTACCTGCCAAAATGAATCACTGGATTTAGGATTAATTGAGATTTATATTTGTAATAACCCAAATACTTTAGACAGAAGATGATTAATGTTAAAAAAAAACGACAAAACACATTACAATTAGGGACTTATTATGGTTCATTTCAAATTAATATAAAATATATTGGGGAAAATTTGAATTATTATAGTATTAGTACTCGGCTGGGACAGCTTTTACTCAACGATCTCATTCAGTAGACAAAGGATGCTATTTACCATGCTTCAAGTTGTTTTATAAGGGCTGTGACAGAAAGCAGTTTTCACACAAAGGATTAGAAGCAGATTCTGCTGAATAGCTGAATCTGCCGCTACTTGCTTGGTCTACCCAATGCAGGACAAGGCCGCCCAACATGCTATGGGCCACCCAGCCATGCAACCTCATTCTGACCATGATTGCATTTCAGGCATCGCCACGATAACAGAAATTAGGGTTTACCCCTACCTGCGCAGGTAGGCGCACTCTGGCCATGGTTCCCGTTTGAACGGTTGCATGTGACATCACGCAGCCATCCCTACATGCATCTATACATGCCTGTATTGTCAGGAGGATGCCTCGTAAATGCTGCATCACCGGATTGCGATTTTCACACTTTCGGGGCCAAACTTAGTTTAACTTCAGTCAGTTTTACAATGAATTAGATCACAGGTTCACAAAGTCAGTCCTCACAGGTTCACAGGTTCACAGTGCATGTTTTGCAGGTCTCCTCACAGAATCGCAAGTGAAATAATTAGCTCCACCTGTGGATCTTCTAAAATGTGTCAGTCAGTAATGAGAGCACCTGTTGGGTGACCTGAAAACGTGAACTGTGTGGGGTACTGAGGACCGAGTTTGAGAACCACTGGATTAGACCATGATTGGCTTTCCATCTCTTTCCAGAAATGCGCAAAGGCTTCGGGATGCAGGGAGTGAGAGGGACATTTTAGTTGTCTTTTTGTTGAAAGTTGGTGATCTTTCAAATATTTCTTCACCAAATGTGCTATGTGCTTGGTACAAGAGTCTTGCGGAAAAACAAATGGTTTCTAAGCAGCTTTTTCACTGAATGTAATCCATTAATTACCAAAATACCTTAGTATACTTCTTTTGTCTGTATCCGATCAATAATATCTAACTTCCATTTGTTGACTCCAATTGGTCTCATACATTCTAGTTTTAGGGGAAAAGTACATTTCCTTAACCCTTATGACACTGTTTACCATTATTACTATCCCAGGAAAGCTTCTCTGATAAGCAGCTGTCCCCAGTGAACATGAAACCCCACTTTTATCTGCTGATTAAAGAGCTAAAAATATCTGTATTTAACATGGACAAGATCACAAATCGCATACAGAGTCATGGGGACAGCGGGAACAGCGGTAATTAGCAGTATGTTGGTATAGTACACTTGTCCAGCACCAATTGTCTTTTTCCCCTGTATATTCAGCTACATAGAATATACACATTATGCATATCATTTTAATCAGTGTAGTCTGCTTGTGCACAAAAAAAGCACTCTGCATTTGTAAACATGCTGGCAACTAAAAAAAACTGTTTAACATGACCAGCAATAACAACAGTGAACACATCTATATGAGGCCTTATATCCACAGAACAGTATATTTGTAACCTTGAGTCATGTCAGTCTGCTTAATTCCCCCATGCTGTGCACTCCGCCCCTCACTCTGTCCAGCCCTACCACGCTTTTCACTGCCCCCCCCCCCCATTCTGAAAGATACTAGTCCCGTCCACAACCCACTATCCAATCTGTGTAATACATTTCCCTCCTACCCTCCTGATACAACACACACCCTCTCTCTGCTACTTACTGAACCACGTTTCAAGTGGCAGACTTAGTTCTGTCCTATCCAGGGCTTAAAGTGGTCCTGTAGAGGTGGTGGAACTTTTTTCTCTCTGCCACATCATTCCCTCCTACGCCACCCATTATTCAGAGCCTGGGCCAGTGGTAGGTTTTTTGCCCCCTGCAAAACTATAAAACTTTTGTGTTAGAATTACTGTGCAGGGCCAAGATGGAGGTTTTACTATTTTCACCTCATCATTCCAGGTGGTGGAACTCAGTTCCACTCCATTTCCCCCCATTTTAACCCCTGGTTCCTTGCAGTGGTAGCTATTGGACGGGTCATGTAAAGACCTTAGCAAATTATAATTGATAGATAGATAGCTAGATCATAGCTACGATGAACCCTCATTTCTTGATTGTATTATGTTGAGTTGATGTGACCACATTGTACAGAATGACCATCGATAGTGTGTGCAATATAGAGCGTCTGTAGAAGAAGTGATAAGTACAGTGTCTAGTAAGAATCTGAGACATAACCTTGTCGCTATTATATAACCTTGTAAGTATAAACTGCAGGCTGTGAATCTAAACAAAGCTGTTCTATTGTTGATTAGAGTTAGGCTTCAAATATAATTTGTCATTAGGATACCATGGAAAGCTCTAAAACTGGACTGCAGTGTTTGAAAGATATATAATTAATCATTTTGAAGACTTTTGCCATATTTCCCATGGAGCTAATTTTCCATGACAGAAGCAAGAATTTATTTTTATCTGCTTAATTTTCTGATGCATTTCAGAGGTTGGGTGGCACTAAAGCTACTATTTTTAAACTAAAATGCATGTGAATTAGCCCATATATATAATAAGTCATGCATTGCTTACTGTAGCTTACAGCATTTTGTTTGTTTGGAGAAATAGTAGCGTTGCCAAGTTCAACCCTTCATTTCCACAATGTATAACAGTGTGTGGGGAAGTAAGGAGCAATGGGACTAATTCAGAACTGATCGCTCATCTGCAAATTTGCAGATCACTGCGAGTGGTTAGCCGCCACCCAGACAGCGTAAAAACGTGCCCTGTATAAATCTGTGAGTTGTGAAAATATTGATATCTTCTCTCCTGTCGCACACATATAGGCGTGCACAGACCATTTCATTAGGGGTTCACCATTGGAGGGGCGTGTCTATCACCGCCTACTAGGTGTGTCACCGCCTACTGTGCATGTCACTGTCTACTGGGCATCAATGCAAACAAAAATAGAAGGTGACTTATTTATGTATATGGGCTTCAGAATAAATCATTCCCACCCACACACACATACACCAGAAATGGGGACAGTGCGCACAAAAGGCACCCTGCAAACAATTACAGTGTAATGCCCATTACACATAATGCCACACACCGTAATGCACATTAAATATAATTCCACACACTGTAATGCAAATTACACATAATGCCACACACCATAATGCCCATTACACATAATGCCGCACATTGTAATGCCTATTACACATAATGCCACACACCGTAATGCCCTTTAAACATAATGCACATACTGTATTATTATGTTTAATGTGCCCATTAAACATAATGCCGCACACCGTAATGCCCTTTAAACATAATGCCACACTGTAATGCCCATTAAACATAATGCAACACCGAAATGCCCATTAAACATAATGCCACACACTTTAATGCCCTTTAAAATAATGCCATACACCGTAATGCCCATTACACATTATACCACACACCGTAATTCCCATTACATATAATACCACACACTATAATGCTTATTACATATTATACCACATAAGTGCCTCTTACCTACATGCTCGTTGTCAGAGGTATATTGCTCAATGCCAGGGGTTACCTGCTTCTTGCCAGTTTCATTCTCATTGCCATGGGGGATTACATGCTTGTTGCCCAGGGAGGATTTACATGGTCGTTGCCAAGGTGATGTTAAATGCTTATTGCTAGGGAAAAATCCATGCTCATTGCTATGGAGTGCTAGATGCTCATTGCTGGGGGAAGGGGGGTGGGTTGTTACATGCTTGTTGCCAGGGGAAATTATGTTTTTTGCCAGTGGGGAGGTACTGCATGCTCGTTGCCCAGGGAGTTCCTTTCAAACAGCGTGCCATCTCTGCCGGAATCCGCACTTGAAGGTAGCACTGACTGTGCTGTTATCCTCTGACAGACACTAGAGGTATGGAAGTACAGTATGTTACTATTTTCATCCTTGCTGGCGGGTCGCCAGAACGTACGCGCTGGCGACCCGCCAGCAGCCACGCCAGCGAGGAGACTGAGACGCGCGTGCGTCTCACGCGCACGCGCGTCTCGAGAGGTTTATATTTGTTCCCAGGGGTTAATGCTCATTGCCAAGGGGGGTTAATGTCCGTTTCCAGGGGTTCTTGCTCGTTGCCAAGGGGGGTTTATTGTCCATTGCCAGGGGTTCTTGCTCATTGCCAGGGGGTTAATTTGCGTTGCCAGGGGTTATTGGATGTTGCCAAGGGGTTAATATTTTTTGCCAGGGGTTAATGCTCGTTGCCAAGGGGGATTTCTGTTGCCTGGGGTTCTAGCTCGTTGCCAAAGGGTTAATATGTGCCCGTGTGTCCGGCCACCCGCCCATCAGCTGCAGCTGCCCCTGCTTTACCCGGCCTTCCCCTGCGCACAGAGAGACAGACGCTAGAAGTAATTTTTCACTTCCAGCATCTCTGACAGGGAGCACAGCTCTGCAGCGTTAACCAGGAAGTGCAGAGCTGTGCTTCATGTCAGACGCTAGAGGTGAACTATGACATCTAGCGTCTGTCTCTCTGTGTGCAGGGGAAGGACAGACAGGGGAAGGCAGGGGCAGCCGCAGCTGATGGGCGGGTGGCCGGACACATGGGCGGGCGGGTGGCCGGACACATGGGCGTGCGGTTCCTTGTCATCCCGGCGCACCTGCAGCCCAATAAATATATTTTTTAAAGTGTGTGTCCGCCGGGCCCCCCTGGCAGGCCTGGGCCCAGGTAAAATGTACCCGCCCCCCCTGCCTCTCGGCGGCCCTGCAGGTGGGCAGGCATATGCATACAGGGAGGTCGGACGTGATCATATGTACTGACCGTCCGACCTCCCTGATCCGGTCCGATACGCACGGGACCGCGCATCGGATCAGATATCACACACCTGCGATTTTGGGTAGATTTCATCCAATTATCGGCACAAAGTGCCGAAATCGGATGAAATCGTCCCAAAATCGCATAGTGTAGGGGGGCCTTTACAGTGTTGGCTCTGTGAGGATTTCACCCTGAAACCAGAAATTCCAGTGTTGAGGGAAAGCACTGTAATATATATATATATATATATATAGAAACTTGGAAGGAATGCATGCAGTATTTCTAGATTTAGATTCCTTGTGCACCTAAATAAACACAAGCAGAAGCAATGTGTGACATTTATGACCTTAGTTAAACCTTACGGCACATACAAGTGACACTAAAAAAAAACAGGATACCTTGAGATGTGAGCTTATTTATTATGATACAAATAATGTGTCTGTTTCAGATCATGAGGTCTGCTTATTATATAGTGGTAAGGCTTTTTTTATCACTGCTTATAGATACAATTACAGAATTGCAAAGTGCTACAATAAATATCCCTTTAGTGGTATTATCCTGGGGTGGTAAGTGTTAACTTTTTGGGGGGATATGTACAAGGTACTGTAGGCTACGTGCAAGCAGCTAGACAAATTTCAATACCACCTACTATAGGAGAAAAATGTATATATAAATTTAAAAAAAAAATACAAAAATAAGCAAAAACATATTTAACACAATATAATATTTTTTCATTTTAATTGCCCATGGCCTTATACTATATAAACATACAGATCTGTCCTCATACATCATTTCTGCAGTCGCGCTAAATCCCATGAGACTCCGCTACCGTCTGGCATCTCTTTAGCCGAGTATGCATCTTAATCACAATGCAATGTGAATAGGACACCCCGGGACACTGCGCTGATTAGTTTGATAGTATTTTTGTAAACTTGTGTGGGACTGTCTCTAAAACCATTACAGAGCATGATTTGGGCAGTGCAGTGCACAGGGGCCCCTATGTCTCTGTATCTCTCCTCCATGTCTCTCTCCCTCTCTTTGACCTATATTTGGCAAAAAAAAACCACAACATTATTTTCCTTTGATAAATAAAATACCGGTAAATGAATCTACTGTAAACACACCTTACTACTGCTATGCTTTGAGGAGCAAGGCACCATACAGTTTGGTAATTAGGGGTATGGGTAAAAACCAGACCAGGACAAGACCGCCGGACACCAAAATGTACAGTTCGGAGCTTGTAGCATCCGGTCCGGGGGGTGTCCCGTCCGGGGGTTTCCTGTCCGGGGGGCTGCCTGTGACACCTGTCGCCAGAGAGAGGAGGAGGAGGAGGGAGAAAATAAAGCCTCCCTGTATGGTCCGGGCATGTAGCAAAAACCGGACGGCCAGACCACACGGGGAGGCTGTAATCTCCCCTTCCCAATGTCCCTGATGATAGCTATCACTATAATTCAAAACATAACATTTAAAACTGTGAATAAAGCAAAATATCAAGCAACTGTGCAAACCCATGTTGCACTGCAGGTAGGGGAGATGTAATATGTGCAGAGAGAGTTAGATTTTGGAGGGGTGTGTTCAAACTGAAATCTAAATTGCAGTGTAAAAATAAAGCAGCCTGTATTTACCCTGCACAGAAACAATGTAACCCACCCAAATCTAAATCTATGCACTTATTACATTTGACCCATGAATCAGACCCAAAATCTTACATGTTTTAAAAGTCTTAAAAACTAAACAATTTACGACATCTAGTTTGTTTGCCTTATATTGTTTCCCCATTACCAGTTTCCCCATTACGGTACAGGATTACATGGTAAGCATAAGCTTCTTTGAGAAATAGGAGTTGTGTTTATAATGGGAAATGTTGTGTGAGTTGATGCAGAGTGATTATTCTCTACTGGTACAAATAGATGTCAGATTCAGACAGTGTTTAGAGTAACATGATATATTCCTTAAGACTCATGAATTTCTTCCGATTTCATTTCTAATGTTCTTTCTATTTTTTTCAAATTGTCAAATGTTAGGTATTATGCTTTATTAGACTCTTAGTACATCAAGAGATAAGTCACAGAGTAATACTGTATGTTTATATTAAATTATAGTTCGTACAGTCTGCCGATTTGAAATCCGTTTTCTTGCTCTCTCTTTTTATTAAAATCTGTATTGTGGGTGAAGTTGCGGACCCTATGTGCTCCTAGGGAATATTGTTGGGTCACTTGAGGTGTGGTAGAATGGGTGAACAGTCGTCACCAAAGGCTCCCCACATGTATGGATTTAGCAACAAGGAAAACTATTTCAGCAAAATAGTAAACCAGACTCAAGTTCATTCAACCAAACTGTAAAATAATAGCGAGATGCTGGGAAGCTTATTGATGTTTAGCTTAAGGGGGTATTCAATATTCAATCTAGGATAACGGCTGTCGATCCCTGCCGACAGCCGTGATTCTGGCCCATTTGCGGTCAGCCCGACAGCTGAACAACAGGCAGGATTCAATGTCCCCCCTGCCGATTGGGGCAAAGGGGGCGTGGCCGCAAAAAAAACAGCCGTGGATTGTCGATCTGCAGTTAGTTAACTAGAATAATTAATGCTTTTCAAACATCAAATCAAGTATAAATCATGGTTTATCTTCAAAATTTGGAAATCTTTCACTGTATACCACTATCCCATATTTCCAAATAGCCACGGCAATTTATTGTGTCTAATTACAGCCAATGGAGCTATTCAATTAACCAGCACTTATTGGGGATTTTGTTTTGCCTTAGGGAGCTGAAACGAAATCCCTGAAAACTAGCCTTTTTTCTCCTGCAATTGTGGTCGTGAAAATCATAGATCCGTGACTTTTTGCAATATAACGGTACATTTGTCCGGCACAACAAATGGGTGCCTAATTGGATAGCGCCAAAAAACTAGTTGATAAAAAAATTCAGGACTAACTGGATACGCTCCTATATTTATAACCTTTGCATGTATGCAACAAACTAGTTTATCAACACTTTTTAAAACAGCTCCAGTTTCTCTAATCGCAGCTCTCAAGATTGACCTGTTAGGCAGTTGCTGAAGTCGCACTGATATAAGAATGAAGCACAAAGGTTTTGGAGACAGGCCACATGTTATGAGAGATAGCCCAGTGCAAGTTCATTATAAGCAAAATGGTTAGGGTTGTAGGCAGATAATAATGGTCAAAATGACAGATGAAACTAGGTGAGTAACAATAGAAGTAGCAAAAGCTGGGAAGTGCACTAAGGTGCAAGTACCCCTTTCACACCAGACAAAATTCCTGGGTTGGCCGGTATTTCAACCCTGCTGTCTAGCAGGGTTGCTCCCACAACCAGCCCAGGTTACGGGCTGGTGTGAAAGTGGGTGGTGGGCAGTGGGTGGCGGGCAGTGGGTGGCGGGCAGCGGGGTCCAGGCTTCAGAGTTCCGGGCAGCGGCGGCTTGGATATTGTAGCGCTATTTGCCGAGTGGCAGGGCGGGAAGCGCTGCTGAATTTGAAAACATATTAAAAAGACTGGCCAGACGCTCTCAGTCAATCAGTCACTCCCGAAAATGCAGGGACTAGGCTGGTGTGAAAAGGACCAACCAGGGAATGTCCCTGCTTGATCCCTGGACTAAGTCCTGGCATTTTCTGGTGTGAAAGGGGTATAATTCACTCACTGAATTTGTCTGTAAACACAATGATGCTGCCTGTTAGTGCACAGTAGAATAATAAGGAAGATAGTGACCTATAATAATAACTTTGTTTTTATGTTTTCAGTCAACTCCAAAATAACGTAATTCCTAATGGCGTAAGCACAAATGAGGCATGTACTGTTTGGATGAGTGAATAAACAAATAAATAATGATAGATGAATGAAGCTGATAAAAATAATTAGCTGATTCTATGAAATTGCATAACTACACATTTATGCTGTCTACACACGGGTACAATCAGCATGAGATTTTGACTATATAGTCAAAATCGCATCGGGATCGTAAGCAGATCACATGCAGATCGCACAGGATTTTTACCTTGCCATCCCGATGCACGCTCCCGTGACAGCACAAATCGAAACCCAGATAGACAGGGCAGCAATGACTATATATTGAAAATTTAATGTAGAAAGTATCAATTGTATGCAAATAGTCGAATACCAAGGGGAACTCACCATGTGTACACACCATTAGAATTGAGTGCAGGTTATTTTATTTACAGATGTATAGAAAAAAAGGAAAATATAAAATAGATCCCACAAGACCATAAAACATGATGGATAATCTGATTTTTACTATTTATAGTGATTAAATACATTTATGCATTGTACTATTTTAAAACTTTAAGAAAGTGTACTTTGTACTTGTACATGTATTATCTAATAACACATCTATAAGTGTGTTGATATTTTTTCTTTTGCTCTGAGCCACACAAGATAAATGAACTTCATGGTTTGCTGACGCCTTCAAGCTGTGGAAAAAACACTGTTGCACATTCCAGTCCTTATCTGTATATTATTACCGTATTCAATATAAAACACTTCTACTTGCATATAAAGCTATTAACCATACTGCACCAGCATATATCCCTGCACTTATCACAAAATATCTCTCATCTCGACCACTACACTCTACATAAGATCTGCGTCTCTCTTCTGCACGGATCACTAGCTCCCATTCATTATTACAGGACTTTCATTGGGCTGCTCCCATCCTATGGAATGCCCTTCCACGCACATTAAGACTCTCCACCAGTCTCCAAACTTTCAAGCGTTCCCTGAAAACTCACCTCTTCAGGCAAGCCTATCATATTTAAGTTCTACATGCATAACCCTCCGAGGCACTTATGTATTATACAGCTTCCCTTATGGACTTGTAACTTGGTGGGACTGCTATGCTATTACTGGTGCCTGTCCTTGTGTTTCCCCTATATCCCTATAGATTGTAAGCTTGCAGCAGGGCCCTTCTACCTCCAAGTCTGTCTGTTGTTGCCCAGTTTGTCTTATCACTCTCTACTATTGTAAAGCGCAACGGAATCTGCTGCGCTATATAAGAAACTGTAAATAAATAAATAATATTATATAAGAACTCTATACTAAGATTAAAAGCAGTTTTGCTGTTGTTTACAGTGTGTGGGTAATAATTCCAGGGGCTCTTGGTGTATTTGAAGCAACTGGTATAGATATCTGTTTATTTAGATCCTGCGCAAACCGCAAATCTCTGTCCCGGTACTGTATTATGCTATGACCATATCCTTCTTTCACATATGGATACAACCGCATGTTAACTCCTGAAAAATCTCCCTGAAACAATAGGAAAAGGGAAGTATTTGATCTTTGCTTATATACTTTATTGAAGCACTGGTGAGGGGTACTTTGCCTGCCTTTTTCTTGTCTGTACATTTGGGGTGAGGAAGAACACCCTCATAAAGTACACATCCCAGCTGCCTCCTATTGCGCAGAACTTGATCCACTCACACTTGTGTGTTTCTACAAATCTCTGTCCCTGCTTTCACTTGTGCTTTTTTTTTTTCAATTCAGGGCTTATTTGAAGGGCAAGATGCTATGGAAGGGTTATCTCCTCCTCACTGTCGGCTTAATGCAGTTGACAAGTATTATCTGCAGTATGCACTTGCATGGCCAATGGCCAAACATGCGAGTTGATCTTTGACCGGTCCGAGATGGTATCTTGAGAAACCTTTCTGGATTCATAAGTCTCCAAAAGACAGTTATAATTATTATCCGTTATTTATATAGCATACACATATTCTACAGCGCTTTACAGAGAATATTTAAACATTCACATCTGCCCCGTGAAGCTTACAATCTATATCCCCTACAACATGTACACGCATACATTTTAGAGTTAATTTTGTTAGGAGCCAAATAACCTACCAGTATATTTTTGAAATGTGGGAGAAAACCAGAGTACCTGGAGGAAACCCACACAAGTACGGGGAGAATATACAAACTCCGCACAGTTAGGGCCACGGTGGGAATTGAACCCATGACGTCAGTGCTGTGAGGCAGTAATGCTAACCATTACACCATCCGTACTGCCCAATATATTTTAATTCTAATGACTTGCTGCTTGCTAAATTGGTGCATACCTTCATCCCTGCATACATCTATGGCAGTGGTTCCCAACCCAAGTAACCCCAACTGTGCATGTTTTGCAGGTCTCCACATAGAATCACAAGTGCTATAATTAGCTCCACCTGTGGATCTTTTCAAATGTGTCTGAATAATGAGTGCACCTCCCGAGTGACCTGGAAAACGTGCACTGTTGGGTTTACTTGAGGACCAGGGTTGGGAACCACAGATCTATGGGAACAGTGATAAGCATATAGGAAAGAGCACCAAATATCTTATTTGTGTTTGTTATTGCCACCCAGTGTAAATTATTTCACAGAAATGTAATTATTATTATAACAATTTGTAAAGGTTGCACAGAAAAATGGAATCCTAATCATTTTTATTAATAGATAAATCAGACAATCAACCTAAGGGTTATAGACTGGCAGCTGTAAAGATGTTGCTTCTCCCCAAAATTCTTTATGTTTTTTTTCAAGCAGTTTATTTATTTACGGTTTCTTATATAGCGCAGCAGATTCCGTTGCGCTTTACAATAGTAAACAGTGATAAAACAAACTGGGCAACAACAGACAGACTTGGAGGTAGGAGGGCCCAGCTGCAAGCTTACAATCTATAGGGACATAGGAGGGAAACACAAGGACAGGCACCAGTAATAGCATAGCAGTCCCACCAAGTTACAAGTCCAGAAGGGAAGCTATATAAAACATAACCCTCAGAGGGTTATGCGTGTAGAACTTAACTATGATAGGCTTGCCTGAAGAGGTGAGTTTTCAGGGAACACTTGAAAGTCCTGTAATAGTAAATGGGAGCTGGTGATCCCTGCAGAAGAGAGATGCAGATCTTGTGCAGAGCGTAGTGGTCGAGATGGGAGATATTTTGTGATAAGTAAAGAGATATATGCTGGTGCAGTATGGTTTTTTTTCCAAAACATTTTTCTTTTATTACAGCAGAAAAGCAATGAACAACAGGAGACATCTGTACATAGTATTGTTCCTCATACATTCCATGTAATAAAGCTTTGTACATCCAAATGAATTATTGTCACCGTCTTTCCTTCATTAACCATACAAAAATGCCAACCCTAAAGTAAACACCCCCTCTCCCCAAGCCCTGCCCCCCTAACCCCCCCCCCCCCCCCCAACCCCTCCCCAGTCAGGTCCTGGGTGCAATTTATACATTACTGAGCGATCTAGTCAGGTACCATGTGGTACCCTCATATAGTGAGTAAATACATTGTTTAGAGTCGTTATCTAATGAGTCTATGTATATTCCCCATTTATGCATGAATTTTTTAACCCCTTGTTCCACATGTGGTACTGTAGACCGCCTATCTAGATGAAGAAGGTTCAACAAAGTAATTTTAACATGATGAAGGAACGGGGGAGAGGACACTGTCCAACTCCTCAATATGATTTTTTTGTTGCCACTGTCACCACAATTGTGAGAAAAGGGACAAGTGCTGTTTTATGGCTTTGTAGGTTCCAGTTCACACATAGCATAGCAAGAGGATCTTCAGTGAATTTTAAATGACACACTTCATTTACAAATCCAATTGCCTTGTCCCAAAATTTCCTTATGCGTCCACAGTCCCACATACTATGAAAGAAGTAAGCCCCTGGGCCCTTACATTTCAGACACCTCCCCGACTCCCCCGGCACAAAATATTTCCTTTGTGCCTGAGATATATATGCCCTATATAAGGTCTATAATATGGACCTCCTGCATCTGGGCTGAGCAAAGTATTTTCAGCGTCTTCTCCATAGGTTTTAGTAAGATCTTAGCCTCTGATATGCCAGGAATATCTCCACTCCAAGACGTTATTGCATCAGTCCAGATCTTCTCTGGTTGTGTCGGGAGGAGATCAGTATAAACATATCTAAGTCTAAAGGGTCCTGTAGTACTAAGTACCAAAATTGATTGTAATACATCTGGTACCTCAGGATTTAGCATAGGGGCCGGCATCGACTGTATATAATGCCTTACTTGGAAATACATAAACATATCGCTATTGGGTATTGTGTATTTATCTTTGATATCCTGAAATGACATCAATCGCCCCCCTGGATCGAATGGTGCAGTATGGTTAATAGCTTTATATGCAAGTAGAAGTGTTTTATATTGAATACGGTAAGATACAGGCAACCAATGGAGGGACTGGCAGAGCGGATCAGCAGACGATGAGCAGTGGAGAGAGTCTGTTCTTGGGAAGACCAGTTAGAAGACTATTGCAGTAATCAATGCGGGATATAAAGAGTGCATGGATAAGAGATTTAGTAGTGACTTGTGTGAGATACGGTCGTATTTTGGATATGTTTTTTAGATGCATGTAACATGATTTGGAGAGAGATTGAATGTGGGGAAGAAAAGACAGCTCAGAGTCGAGGATGACCCCTAGGCAACGAGCTTGCGGGTTCGAGTAGATTGTCAAGTTGTCAACAGTTATGGAGACTATATCAGGATGGTAACTGTTCTTGGTTGGTGGGAATATAAGTAATTTTGGAAATATTGAGTTTGAGGTGGCGAGAAGACATCCAAGTTGAGATGGAAGAGAGACATTCAGAGACTCGGCCCAAGACCACTGGTGACAACTCTGAGGTTGATAGATAGATTTGAGTATCATCCACATATAAGTGATACTGAAATCCGAAAGAGCGAATTAGTTTGCCAAGAGAGGAAGTATAGATTCCCTATTTATATCACGTTCATACATTTACCAATTTTATGCCATTTCTTCTTCCTATATATGGAAAGAAAAATGCTCTAGATTATCTTGTGACCTAAATTTAGAGGCGGCCTTACCGCTCCTAATCTGTAGTTATACCAACTGGCCAGCATGTTTACCCAGCTATTAGATTGGTTTAATATTTCTTTCCCTAAACTCTGGGTTATGGTGGAATGTTTTTTTAGTGGGCAACTGAATAATGGGATACTATGATTGAAATAACTGGTAAACTGACATTACCCACAGCCCAATTGTCCTTACAAGCTCTGTCTTATTTGATCCCAGACCTCTCTTTGTCCCTGTAGGTGGTACAGAGGCTTCCCAAGTATACCTTTTGGAGAACTCTGGTGTCAAATCCTTTGTCAACTTCAATCTCAATATGATATGCCCAGTGATGACTTTTACAAATATTTGCGTTTTATCATTTTCTCCAGTCACTACAAATGAGCTTGTCAATGCCCACCCCTCCCCATCTCTCGTATTATCCAAACTGTCCACCCTACCTCTAAGAAGTCATATTTCTTTATGGTATAAGTACCTTTTGGCCCCAAGTGAGGTGGATAAATTACCAGTTCAGATCAAAACAGAGGAGGAATTGGATGTCTCTATATCAGATGAAGAGTGGGATATGATTATTTTGTTTCTTATGTCAAAATGTATCAACCGCTCAGAGATGTTGGTTAAGCTTATGCAACATATATATCTCTTGTACTGTAAGTCACTGTTTTCTTGTTTTGCTTATTTGTTTATGTACTTTGTTAGGCATTGCAGGAAGCTTGTGGTACCATATTAAAAAATAGGATAATAATATTTCAGTAGAAGGTGGCTGGAAACAGGAGACATGTGGACAAGGTCTAAGAGAGCAGAGAGTTACTACAGACACTGCAGCTGTAAATATATGCACGAGCATGACATACTATTGGCTAAAATAGAATCTGCTTTAGACAAACATTGTCAGGGGAGGTGTGTGAGCATAGCAGTGAATCCGGGGACTTCCCCTGGGATAGATTTCCTTCTCTCAGTAGAAATACACATCCAGCTGCTGTCCACCTTAAATGTCATGTCATTGCTAATGTGATATACTTTTGGCTCTTCCCCAGTTTCGCAGACGCCTCTCAGCCCGACCTGCTGTTGGCAGAGCACTTGGCACTAATTATAAACATACAACGTTCGAAAATAATTTTTCCAATAAATTCAAAGTGCAGCTTAGAGTAATTACTGGATATTGAACCATATGCAGTTCCCAAATTTGATGTAATTAATAAGAAAGACTGCACAAGGCTATCATCTTGCAACCTTATATAGTATTTAACGCCTGAATATAAAAAAAATATTTTTGTACTGGTATTAAGAAATAGGTTCAGAACATCTTGTTATTAGTCAACTCTTCGTCTGCTTGTCTTCAGTTTTCAAGCAGGCTGGGAAAGAAGACTCTGTAGACAATTATCTCATCACAATGTTCACAGCAGTACAGAGTTTTACTGGAAATGGAAAGTAAAGACCTGTCTGTCCGGTGATTGGTCAGGCTGCATGAAACGAAGGCACGAGAAAGGAAATGGTAACAAGTTAATGGAACGGGCAGGTTGCCCTAAAAGCACAGTCAGTAGTACCGCCAGGGGTGCTCAAGAAGATCTGTGGTATTAATTCTTCTCTGTTTGAAATGAAGATTATACATCCAGCTTGTTTACATTTTACAGTACATTGCATGTTAAATAGTTATGATCAGATTATTAAAGAGAATCAATATTCCATTGTCCAAAGAAAATTTTTAATAAACCCCTCCAAATAAATAAAAAAGTAGGATACTGTATTCTCCGACAGCCAAAGTTGAGGGTTATAGATATACCACAACTAACCACAGGTTGCCTGGCGTACAGCGCCACAAGCCAGTTCTGTGGGACGCAGTGAAAAAGTTCTCTTGAATAAACTCGATGCACTTCTACTTCAGTTCTACAGCCAGGAAAGTGCTGGTAATACTCATTATGGAGCAGCTTTGGAGTCTCCGGCTCCACGTAAAATGAGCAGCGCTGCCAAGTATTAACCCTTATTCTGTTATTCTTTCATTCTCTATCTGTTTTCAGCACGATAAAACAAGGTGTTAATGAAAGATTAATACAAAATGGATTGTGTCTTAGGTATATGTGTTTTGTTCTGTCTTACAGGGCTTTATATTCTGATAGGAGCCGGGGCCTTGATGATGGTCATTGGCTTCTTTGGCTGCTGTGGAGCTGCTCGGGAATCTCAGTGTTTGCTTGGAGCGGTAAGTGGAAATTCCGCACCTGCTCAGGATATATATTTTCAGCCTTGTACATTCAGTGAAAACAACATACTTATAAATAATGACACATTTCCCTGTATGTTTGCATATATTAGAACAGAATGACATACAGTACTATTCAAAGACAGAATAGAACACAGAGGTAAATGCAGGGTTTTTAGAGGGGGAAGGGGGGCAGGACATCTAGTGGTACTGGGACTCCTTGATGCAATTAGTTTATGTTATGGAGATGTGTTTTTTGCTTATGACTCTACGTTGCCCATAGTTACACACAATCGGTCCCAGTGCATGCATAATAGCTTATTCAATTGTTGCCTGCAGTGAAATAAATGCTCTATGGTCCTTATTCTGGTTGGTGCGGTAATATCCGCGTGCGTTCGTGCTGCCGATGTTTTGTGTCTGCGCATGTGCAGAGGAGTCTCTGCGCATGTGCGAGCGGGGCGTACGGCCAAATCCCGCGTGAAATGTGAACACTCCGAACAGGGGGTGGAGAGGGGCGTGTAGGGCTATTTGGGCTCATTACCATATGCATACGCCCCGCGTTTCATGGGCGTCTGCGACCATCGAATGATGGGGGAGGTTCCCTGAGATTGAGGAGGCGTATTCCGTGAAAAATACACATGCGGTCCTTTCGGCCAGCTTCTTACCGCGTACGGACGGAGTTGGCGATCCGTATGGAAGGCTGGGTTTCGCACGCACGGTCCTGGCCGCATATTCGGATCCAGCCGCACCGATCAGAATAAGGGCCTATATGCTGTAGTTTTGTTAGGAAATATGGAAAAAATAAGAAATTTAATAACCTGTTAATTTATTGTATTCTGTATTTGCTTTTTCTTTTATAGTTTTTCGCCTGTCTACTTGTCATTTTTGCCACAGAAATCACTGCAGGTGTATTTGCTTTCTTGGGTAAAAAAATGGTAAGATTTTGATTACTATATTGATCTAAAAAAAAATTATTTTGGATTTATTTAGCATTTCAGAAATACTGTGTCTTGAAATATGTTATTATAAATATATTTTAGACTTTCTAAAATAACAGAAGCTTAAGGCCCATACATACTTGCAGACTTTGAGCTGAAAATCACTCAAAACAGCTGTTTTGAGCGATTTTCAGTTCAAAGTCTGCAAGTGTGTATCTATATATTACTGATACCACTGGGCACCAATGTATATATATAAGCCAGTAATATATACATTGCTGGCACATGCCAGCAATGTATATATCACTGGCACCACTGGGCACCAATGTGTTTTTTTTTAAGCCAGTAATATATAGATTGCTGGCACATGCCAGCAATCTATATATTACTGATTCCACTGGGCACCAATGTAATATATTTAAGCCAGTACATATATACATTGCTGGCACAGACCAGCAATGTATATAATTGGCACCACTGCCCACCAATGTTTATATTTTTATATGCCCACTGCCACCAATGTAGTGAATATATACTGTATATACTGGCTAGCACCAACTATATAAATATAAGATTTCTTAGCAAAAACCGTAGAGTGCCGCCCAAAACCCCTGCATATATATATATATATATATATATATATATATATATATATACACACAAATACAGGGACTCAACACTCTCCATAATGAACTAACTCACCTTAGTATATAATTAATCAAATAAATAATGGGGTTTTAGTTCATGAATTGATCAATGCATTTAAGCTTGCAGCCCATCGCCAAGGGACCCCATTTCACTGCAAGTCCTACACTAGCATTTGTTTCTCAAGAGCCTGCCAACTGCTGACACATCATAGCTAAAGTCGACATGTGCTTTTTCCTGGTTTAAAGCTCACCTGCCAAGTGCCTTATGGCTTTTAAAGATGAGGCAGTCACCTAACACAACACCTGACTTAGAATTAAAGGGGCAGCTGTAACAGGTTACAGATAAATTAGCTCATCTGGGGTGAAAGAGAAAGCTATGATCACAGTAACAAAGGTTAATAAAAATTAACCCACATATATACACACATACAGAGTACCACAACACTCGCCATCCCTGCGAATGGGGTGCAAACAGCACTCGCCATTCCCAGGTTGGGGTGAAAGTGGCCTGTGACCACATGCTCTAATACATACAAATACAGGGACTCAACACTCTCCATAATGAACTAACTCACCTTAGTATATAATTAATCAAATAAATAATGGGGTTTTAGTTCATGAATTGATCAATGCATTTAAGCTTGCAGCCCATCGCCAAGGGACCCCATTTCACTGCAAGTCCTACACTAGCATTTGTTTCTCAAGAGCCTGCCAACTGCTGACACATCATAGCTAAAGTCGACATGTGCTTTTTCCTGGTTTAAAGCTCACCTGCCAAGTGCCTTATGGCTTTTAAAGATGAGGCAGTCACCTAACACAACACCTGACTTAGAATTAAAGGGGCAGCTGTAACAGGTTACAGATAAATTAGCTCATCTGGGGTGAAAGAGAAAGCTATGATCACAGTAACAAAGGTTAATAAAAATTAACCCACATATATACACACATACAGAGTACCACAACACTCGCCATCCCTGCGAATGGGGTGCAAACAGCACTCGCCATTCCCAGGTTGGGGTGAAAGTGGCCTGTGACCACATGCTCTAATACATACAAATACAGGGACTCAACACTCTCCATAATGAACTAACTCACCTTAGTATATAATTAATCAAATAAATAATGGGGTTTTAGTTCATGAATTGATCAATGCATTTAAGCTTGCAGCCCATCGCCAAGGGACCCCATTTCACTGCAAGTCCTACACTAGCATTTGTTTCTCAAGAGCCTGCCAACTGCTGACACATCATAGCTAAAGTCGACATGTGCTTTTTCCTGGTTTAAAGCTCACCTGCCAAGTGCCTTATGGCTTTTAAAGATGAGGCAGTCACCTAACACAACACCTGACTTAGAATTAAAGGGGCAGCTGTAACAGGTTACAGATAAATTAGCTCATCTGGGGTGAAAGAGAAAGCTATGATCACAGTAACAAAGGTTAATAAAAATTAACCCACATATATACACACATACAGAGTACCACAACACTCGCCATCCCTGCGAATGGGGTGCAAACAGCACTCGCCATTCCCAGGTTGGGGTGAAAGTGGCCTGTGACCACATGCTCTAATACATACAAATACAGGGACTCAACACTCTCCATAATGAACTAACTCACCTTAGTATATAATTAATCAAATAAATAATGGGGTTTTAGTTCATGAATTGATCAATGCATTTAAGCTTGCAGCCCATCGCCAAGGGACCCCATTTTACTGCAAGTCCTACACTAGCATTTGTTTCTCAAGAGCCTGCCAACTGCTGACACATCATAGCTAAAGTCGACATGTGCTTTTTCCTGGTTTAAAGCTCACCTGCCAAGTGCCTTATGGCTTTTAAAGATGAGGCAGTCACCTAACACAACACCTGACTTAGAATTAAAGGGGCAGCTGTAACAGGTTACAGATAAATTAGCTCATCTGGGGTGAAAGAGAAAGCTATGATCACAGTAACAAAGGTTAATAAAAATTAACCCACATATATACACACATACAGAGTACCACAACACTCGCCATCCCTGCGAATGGGGTGCAAACAGCACTCGCCATTCCCAGGTTGGGGTGAAAGTGGCCTGTGACCACATGCTCTAATACATACAAATACAGGGACTCAACACTCTCCATAATGAACTAACTCACCTTAGTATATAATTAATCAAATAAATAATGGGGTTTTAGTTCATGAATTGATCAATGCATTTAAGCTTGCAGCCCATCGCCAAGGGACCCCATTTCACTGCAAGTCCTACACTAGCATTTGTTTCTCAAGAGCCTGCCAACTGCTGACACATCATAGCTAAAGTCGACATGTGCTTTTTCCTGGTTTAAAGCTCACCTGCCAAGTGCCTTATGGCTTTTAAAGATGAGGCAGTCACCTAACACAACACCTGACTTAGAATTAAAGGGGCAGCTGTAACAGGTTACAGATAAATTAGCTCATCTGGGGTGAAAGAGAAAGCTATGATCACAGTAACAAAGGTTAATAAAAATTAACCCACATATATACACACATACAGAGTACCACAACACTCGCCATCCCTGCGAATGGGGTGCAAACAGCACTCGCCATTCCCAGGTTGGGGTGAAAGTGGCCTGTGACCACATGCTCTAATACATACAAATACAGGGACTCAACACTCTCCATAATGAACTAACTCACCTTAGTATATAATTAATCAAATAAATAATGGGGTTTTAGTTCATGAATTGATCAATGCATTTAAGCTTGCAGCCCATCGCCAAGGGACCCCATTTCACTGCAAGTCCTACACTAGCATTTGTTTCTCAAGAGCCTGCCAACTGCTGACACATCATAGCTAAAGTCGACATGTGCTTTTTCCTGGTTTAAAGCTCACCTGCCAAGTGCCTTATGGCTTTTAAAGATGAGGCAGTCACCTAACACAACACCTGACTTAGAATTAAAGGGGCAGCTGTAACAGGTTACAGATAAATTAGCTCATCTGGGGTGAAAGAGAAAGCTATGATCACAGTAACAAAGGTTAATAAAAATTAACCCACATATATACACACATACAGAGTACCACAACACTCGCCATCCCTGCGAATGGGGTGCAAACAGCACTCGCCATTCCCAGGTTGGGGTGAAAGTGGCCTGTGACTGCCTCATCTTTAAAAGCCATAAGGCACTTGGCAGGTGAGCTTTAAACCAGGAAAAAGCACATGTCGACTTTAGCTATGATGTGTCAGCAGTTGGCAGGCTCTTGAGAAACAAATGCTAGTGTAGGACTTGCAGTGAAATGGGGTCCCTTGGCGATGGGCTGCAAGCTTAAATGCATTGATCAATTCATGAACTAAAACCCCATTATTTATTTGATTAATTATATACTAAGGTGAGTTAGTTCATTATGGAGAGTGTTGAGTCCCTGTATTTGTATGTATTAGAGCATGTGGTCACAGGCCACTTTCACCCCAACCTGGGAATGGCGAGTGCTGTTTGCACCCCATTCGCAGGGATGGCGAGTGTTGTGGTACTCTGTATGTGTGTATATATGTGGGTTAATTTTTATTAACCTTTGTTACTGTGATCATAGCTTTCTCTTTCACCCCAGATGAGCTAATTTATCTTTAACCTGTTACAGCTGCCCCTTTAATTCT
Organism: Crinia signifera; assembly: GCF_055691185.1. Classification (NCBI taxonomy): domain Eukaryota; kingdom Metazoa; phylum Chordata; class Amphibia; order Anura; family Myobatrachidae; genus Crinia; species Crinia signifera. Next base: position 111,256,081 of record NC_139218.1, on the reverse strand, counting down.
AAGTCAGGTGTTGTGTTAGGTGACTGCCTCATCTTTAAAAGCCATAAGGCACTTGGCAGGTGAGCTTTAAACCAGGAAAAAGCACATGTCGACTTTAGCTATGATGTGTCAGCAGTTGGCAGGCTCTTGAGAAACAAATGCTAGTGTAGGACTTGCAGTGAAATGGGGTCCCTTGGCGATGGGCTGCAAGCTTAAATGCATTGATCAATTCATGAACTAAAACCCCATTATTTATTTGATTAATTATATACTAAGGTGAGTTAGTTCATTATGGAGAGTGTTGAGTCCCTGTATTTGTATGTATTAGAGCATGTGGTCACAGGCCACTTTCACCCCAACCTGGGAATGGCGAGTGCTGTTTGCACCCCATTCGCAGGGATGGCGAGTGTTGTGGTACTCTGTATGTGTGTATATATGTGGGTTAATTTTTATTAACCTTTGTTACTGTGATCATAGCTTTCTCTTTCACCCCAGATGAGCTAATTTATCTGTAACCTGTTACAGCTGCCCCTTTAATTCTAAGTCAGGTGTTGTGTTAGGTGACTGCCTCATCTTTAAAAGCCATAAGGCACTTGGCAGGTGAGCTTTAAACCAGGAAAAAGCACATGTCGACTTTAGCTATGATGTGTCAGCAGTTGGCAGGCTCTTGAGAAACAAATGCTAGTGTAGGACTTGCAGTGAAATGGGGTCCCTTGGCGATGGGCTGCAAGCTTAAATGCATTGATCAATTCATGAACTAAAACCCCATTATTTATTTGATTAATTATATACTAAGGTGAGTTAGTTCATTATGGAGAGTGTTGAGTCCCTGTATTTGTATGTATTAGAGCATGTGGTCACAGGCCACTTTCACCCCAACCTGGGAATGGCGAGTGCTGTTTGCACCCCATTCGCAGGGATGGCGAGTGTTGTGGTACTCTGTATGTGTGTATATATGTGGGTTAATTTTTATTAACCTTTGTTACTGTGATCATAGCTTTCTCTTTCACCCCAGATGAGCTAATTTATCTGTAACCTGTTACAGCTGCCCCTTTAATTCTAAGTCAGGTGTTGTGTTAGGTGACTGCCTCATCTTTAAAAGCCATAAGGCACTTGGCAGGTGAGCTTTAAACCAGGAAAAAGCACATGTCGACTTTAGCTATGATGTGTCAGCAGTTGGCAGGCTCTTGAGAAACAAATGCTAGTGTAGGACTTGCAGTGAAATGGGGTCCCTTGGCGATGGGCTGCAAGCTTAAATGCATTGATCAATTCATGAACTAAAACCCCATTATTTATTTGATTAATTATATACTAAGGTGAGTTAGTTCATTATGGAGAGTGTTGAGTCCCTGTATTTGTATGTATTAGAGCATGTGGTCACAGGCCACTTTCACCCCAACCTGGGAATGGCGAGTGCTGTTTGCACCCCATTCGCAGGGATGGCGAGTGTTGTGGTACTCTGTATGTGTGTATATATGTGGGTTAATTTTTATTAACCTTTGTTACTGTGATCATAGCTTTCTCTTTCACCCCAGATGAGCTAATTTATCTGTAACCTGTTACAGCTGCCCCTTTAATTCTAAGTCAGGTGTTGTGTTAGGTGACTGCCTCATCTTTAAAAGCCATAAGGCACTTGGCAGGTGAGCTTTAAACCAGGAAAAAGCACATGTCGACTTTAGCTATGATGTGTCAGCAGTTGGCAGGCTCTTGAGAAACAAATGCTAGTGTAGGACTTGCAGTGAAATGGGGTCCCTTGGCGATGGGCTGCAAGCTTAAATGCATTGATCAATTCATGAACTAAAACCCCATTATTTATTTGATTAATTATATACTAAGGTGAGTTAGTTCATTATGGAGAGTGTTGAGTCCCTGTATTTGTATGTATTAGAGCATGTGGTCACAGGCCACTTTCACCCCAACCTGGGAATGGCGAGTGCTGTTTGCACCCCATTCGCAGGGATGGCGAGTGTTGTGGTACTCTGTATGTGTGTGTATATATATATATATATATATATATATATATATATATATATATATATATATATATATATATATATATATATATATATATATATACAGGGTTTTTGGGCGGCACTCTACGGTTTTTGCTAAGAAATCATACACCTGGACACAGGTACGTTCAGTTCAACGTTTCAATCCTTGCGGATTTTTATCAAGAACACAAATGACAATTGGTACTCACCAAACTTTTAAAGAACAAACAGTGCACCCATGTGAGCTCCTGTGCGGTGTCCCTCCCCCATTGGGTTGCGGTGGAATGCCGTGTGCAAAACGCATCAGCGTCATACTGTACCGGGAGGAGAGTAGGCTCAAACCTCACGGGGAAAATGCGATCTAGTGTGCATGTTCCAACTGGCATCCGTGGAATGTCCAGTTGTCCCGTGACTGACGGGACTACCCCAGTGCGGCTGGTGCTGCTAACGCAACTGTAGCCGGGGATTAAAGCAGGCGCTGTCAGGATAAGACCGCGCTCCTGCTGCGAAATCTGCTGGTGTGTGTGTGAATGAACTAGGCAGACCAGTGCAACTTAGGGGGGAATTTCAAGGCATAGGTACAGTGAATAAATTGAACAATCAAGTAGGACAAAAGGGAAATAGGATGTCTCTAAGCGCAGTGTCAAAAAACTACACCTGCACCTTTTAAGTGTCAAATAATGAATGACGTAACGAACAAAATAAAACAATGACACATGTAGCACGTGTATACATCTTGCTACGTGCTGTTGCATGAAAAAGAATACATGCTGAATAAACAATCAAAAAATATGAGTAAGCCGAAGTCTATCACAGTAAATAAAAATACAGTAACATGGTATGATGAAATTAAACTGTCAGGCAATAGAAGAAAGACACATTAAACGGCAATGCAATACTGGCAATAAAGAAACCATATAAATACGTATGCCCTGTGTCCTCTGTGTGTGTCAAAATAGCAAAGCAAAAAGATTACATGACAAATGGACCTGGCAAATCAAGAAAAACAAGAAAAAGAGATTGATTCATTGAGCCCTAACGGGGCTATTGAATTCAATTTGTGAATCCAAAATGTTTCCTGTGTCCAGGTGTATGATTTCTTAGCAAAAACCGTAGAGTGCCGCCCAAAAACCCTGCATATTGTTGGTGGAGATTTGTCCCTACCTGGGAAGGCACCAGGGTGAGTTCATTTACTTTTATGTGGAGTGCCAACCCGACAGCAGGTCACTTGGGAGCAGGTCAGTGGCATGGAGCAAGGTGACTGGCACCCGCACCCCGTCCCCCCTAAAGCCAGTTGAGCCACACTGCACCACAGCTGACTTGCTCCGGCACCCGCACCCCCCCCCCCCCCCCACCCATGGACCATGCACCGCGCCACGCTGTCGGAGCGGCGTGGCTGCACACACACCACCCCATCCCCACCCCCTCCCCCGTGGAACTACTCGCTGGTGGCCGCATACCCCCCCCCGTGTCACTGCCAGTAATGTAAATATGGAACCAATGGAATTCAAACCCAGCCCATTATGTAAATCGCCTTTTATAATGAAAGATTTTCAACAAAGTCTTTAGGCCCATACACACTTGACGATTTTCAGCTGAAAATCGGTCAAAACAGCCGTTTTGAGCGATTTTCAGCCGAAAATCACCCAGTTTGTATGCCCCGGAGATTGCCGACTAGCGATGATGCGCGCTCCCGCATCATCGCTAGGAAAGTGGTTCATCTGCTGGTTTTACCAGCAGATGTGGCGATGATGGATGGTTTTTCATCCATCATCGCCATGTGTGTACGCCTGCCGGGCTGAAAGATTAACCACTTTCAGCCCGGCAGACCGCCCGCCCCCTCGCCCGTCATACTCACCCCTGTGCTCCGTCTGGCTGGCCGGCTGGATGCTGCTGCTGCTGCAGAGACCTGCTCCCCGGCTAGCCCTGCCCCCAGCCTTGCTAAACACACGGAGCAGACAGCACTGCTCCCTGCTAACACCCTGCTGGGCACCAATGGTTATATTATTCTGCCCACTGCCACCAATGTATTCATTAAATGCACCAATATATTATATATATATATATATATAATATATATATATATATATATTATATATATATATATATATATTATATATATATGTTATATAAGTTTGGTGTATATGCCGGCACTCCGTTGCTGACAAATGATGGACGCCCGGTGCCCTCCTCGAAAATTACCCACTGTGAAGTGCGCTTTGTATAAAGTGACCAGGGTGGCGGCACTCACGGACGAGTTGAATAAACGACACTGAGTCTCAGATGTGATCAACGTTTCAAAGCTACATTGGCTTTTTCGAAAAGGCCAATGTAGCTTTGAAACGTTGATCACATCTGAGACTCAGTGTCGTTTATTCAACTCGTCCGTGAGTGCCGCCACCCTGGTCACTTTATATGTTATATAATATATATTATATATATATATATATATAATATATATTTTTATTATATATATATTAATTTATATATATATATATATATATATGTATATATATATATATATATATATATTGTTGGTGCTCTTAAATGAATACATTGGTGGCAGTGGGCATATAAAATATAAACATTGGTGGGCACATCTCACCGAGGGAGGGAAGGGGCTGGAGGGGGATGTGGTGACGGCCGCCGAGTCGCTCCAGGGGCACATGGGGGGGGGGGGGGGGGTTGCATTTAAATAAATATACATTTGTGGCAGTGGGCATATAAATATATAAACATTGATGGGCAGTGTTGGCAGTAACGTATACATTGCTGGTCTGTGCCAGCAATGCATAAATCATAAATTAGCATCAACACTGCCCACCAATGTTTATATATTTATATGCCTACTGCCACCAATGTACTGTATATATGGAACCCTTGGAATTCAAACCCAGCCCATTTATAATGAATATTTTCAGCAAAGTCTTTTGCCTCCTGAAAATCTCTTGCTCTTTGGGGAAAATAGCTCAGTGTGTACGCACTACTTTGGTGAAAGATATAGCTATCAAAGATTTTGGCAAAGTCTTTTGAAATGAAAATCTTCAAGTGTGTATGGGCCTTTTCGCCTCCTGAAAATCTCTTGCTCTTTGGGGAAAATAGCTCAGTGTGTGCGCACTACTTTGGTGATAGATAAATCTATCACAGATTTTGGCAAAGTCTTTTGAAATGAAAATCTTCTAGTGTGTATGGGCCTTTAGACCCATACACACTGGGTGACTTTAAGCTGAAAGCAGCTCATTTTATGTCTTTTGAGCTGCTTTCAGCTCCAAAGCCGCCCAGTGTGTACAGGGAAGTGATGAGCGCTGATGTGCGCTCATGCTGCATGGCTGGCCCCAACCAGCAGATGATTGACAGGATGGATGGCTTTCCATAACGTCCTGCTATGTAAAGTCGTCCACCCCCGGGAAATTCACTAAAACGGGAGAAAAACGCACAATGTATATGCACTGAGCAATTTTCAGCCCAGTGATTTCCCCATCGTCAGTCAGCATACTCTACACTCTGCGCAAAATCACCCAGTGTGTATGGACCTTAAGTCTAATAGTACAGATACATCTATGAACGTCCTGACCCCATCCAGGAATCGCATCAGATGTATGACATTGCTGTGGAACATACAGTCACCTTCTCAAGTATTTTCATTTGTGCCTAAAGCTGGGTACACATAATACTTCATGCAAACGATGCAATGTCGTCAATGATTTCCCTTGATATATGATATAGTGCAGGAATCGTTCAGAACCCGTCATTATCTTCCACATCATTATGAATGTCATATATAAGTCACTCTGTGCATGTGCTATGATTGTCTTACGACGGCAATCGCATGGAGGATTTATTTGCATGGTGATTGACAGGAAGTTTTCGTAGGTGGTTACAGGGTGGGCGGTTGTGGCGACTCATATACATGCATGTTGTAATCATTTTGGGGGCATCACACCTTGAGACCGCAATCCCATGCGACCATGCTGTGTGATCATAAGGCCAATGATTGCCCGATGTATGTCCAGTGGGTGCGTGTAAGTGGGCATCTCAATACAAAAACTCCATGGTTGTTACATTTGCATACTTTTTGCACACCCACTGTGCACAGGATTGCAGCAGTAATGATGTTGCATGCAGAGGCGTAACTCTGAGAATCAATGGAGTCATCTTCCACCAGGCTCCTGCTCCCAAGGGGGCACCTCTCCTCCCCTGCAAACTTGAATCAGTTGATTAAAAGTTGTCAGTATTGCTTCTGTGGCGACTCCCCCTCCTTCTTTAATTTAAACACAATATACATAATATACCTACATACACACATGCATACATATATTTATGTAAGGTGCTGTGTGTGTGTGTGTGTGTGTGTGTGTGTGTGTGTGTGTAGGGGGGACACCAAAATGTATCAAGCCTCCAGGCAAATTGGACGAACTTACGCCACTGGATGCGCCACATCTATGAATCAAGTCAGCACCTGGTCATCTAGTTATGGTAACTTCTGCAGCCCCTGACAAACAGCTTTCTGTTGGCTGCTACCTCTCTGGGCTGTTCTACAGAAGTTTCCAATTATTTGTTACTAACATTTATAGAGCCTGAGCTTTGCCTTTATGTTGAATATGACTAGTTTCATTTGTGTTCTCTTGACAGACTGTTACAGACATTCAACATTTATACTCGGAGGCTTACAAAAATTTTATAGACAAGGCGGAAGGAAACCAAACACTGCAAGATGTTCACAGTTTGGTATGTGTTCCTCAGCTTGTGTGGGATGGATAAAGAGAACAAGAACATTATTCTAACATTTCAGTGTTTTGTTCTGTAAAAGAAGACTGGATTTTACTTTTAGGATAAATTCAGCTGTAAAAATTAAAAATATATACCACCTAAAATATCATGATAACAAATAAGAAAAAAATACTATATGTAGTAAATGCATAGCTGTTGCTATTCCCTATAGGAGGAAATCTGTGACCACATTACACAAAAGGTGCCCATACACATTTTGATTTTATGGTGCTGTGCGTTTTTTGGCACTTGTAGGGGATGCAATGCATTGCGATGTACAGTACTGTACTGTTGCGATGCGATTTTTGCCGTTTTTTTTTTTCTTTCTTAAAGATGATAGTTACCTAATGGACATCGAATCGCATGTACTACAAAAGTGATGCGAAGCGATGTAGCACAAAAAGTACTGCCTGCACATAGTGCTATACAATATTGCACTCACGGGGACACGCATCGCATCCCAGCCCCGCAGGTACACAGTACGATTCTAGCCAATTAACCATGTTAAAATCGCAACGTGTATGGGCACCTAAAGTGCTGGCTGTGGCATTTTGAGACCGCTGTACAAACCTATTGGAAATATGTTTCCTTTCATGTTCCTGATTGTCTCCAGGGAAGTCCCCATCCATTATATTTATCCTGCCATGATTATGTTGCAGTAAATCTGACTCTTTTTGCACCACATTATATTTGATAAAATGGAAATAATGTAACCATGTCATGTTGGGGGCTTGGTTGTGCATGGCCTAGTCTTAAGGGATTGGTAGCCCCCAAACCTAATAATATTTACTTGTCCTAGACAATTTTGATATTGGGGAGGCAAGAAAATATCTAATGCATATGTCATATATTGCACAATGCAGCTATCTGTAACTCAGCCCCATGATGTACACAGAGAAGCCGCTACATTCCCCCCATTCATAAAGGAAGTGGAGCATTGAGAAAGTGTTTACAAAATGATTTTACATTACACACTGTACGCAGCCAGAATAGATAGTATGGGGAAAATTTACTAAGGACAGCCGTATACGGCCAATCCCCGTACGATCGGGATCAGCCTTATATACGAGTGGAGAATACGGCAAATTTACAAAGCTGTCATATTCTCCAGATTCGTATTGGCCAATGTCGTAGCCATTTGTATTTGGGTGCCGTAAATATATGCCGTAAATGTATATGGCAGCCGAAGACTTGCGAGCCATCAGCATCGTACGGATCTGTCAGATCCGTGCGATGCTTGGCAGTAAAAAAAATATATATATTGTTTTTAAATGGCATGGGGTTCCCCCAGCCTGGCTGTAACCAGCCCCAGGCTCATTGAGCAAGTCCTGGTTGCAAAAATACAGGGGTGCAAAAAGGTGGGGTCACCCTATTTCTATAACCAGCACCAGGCTCATGGGCCAGTCCTGGTTCCCAAATCTAAGTGACATTTAGAAGGCGTTCACAGATCTAAGTGACTCTCCGGTGACGTCAGCTGTCCGTGTCAGCCGCTGTGACTGCACCTCTTTCTGGTCCCTCAGACAAGTCCACGCCATTTGTACATAAAGGAAATTTGTTTATTGGTTTATGGAGCTATGCAGATAGTTTTATTAAACCCCTACATTTCAGGTTTTTATTCCGTTCTTTACAGGCAAAGTGCTGTGGGAATGAGGACCCTAAGAGCGCAGAGCATGTGAGCAGCTTGTGTTTAGACGAATATAAACAGCATAAGGTATGTTTTATGAACGTTCTAGCCAATGGGCTTCTGCAAGATTATTGAGAAATACTATTTTTAGCTTTATAGGTTATTTACTTTTTCCCTACATATTTTAAGCATTGTCCGCTAATTTCTGTTGCTAGTAAACTATAAGGAACATAATCAACCAAGCTCAACATCACTCATTTGTTTATGCACATGTATGAAAATGTAATGTCATGACTAGGGTGGCCAATCCCGGGATAGGGATCAGCGGGATCCTGGGATTTGGCCCCTAAAATGCCGGGATTTCAATCCCGGGATTGGAGTTTCCAATCCTGGTATTTCGGGATTAGACTGCGGATGCACAGTCTAATGCCGGGCAGCGTCTGAGCTCTTTTGCTCCTCCTATCCTGCCTACCCTACCCCTCCATCCGCTCCTATCCCTTCCTACTTATCCTATTGTTTTTCGTTCGTCCACCCACCTCCTTTTAGGCTGTTAACTCTTATGAGTAGGGCCCTCCTTCCTCACTTCCTCACTTCCTCACCCTACCTCTTTACCTCACCAGCGCTCCTGCCCTGTTCTTCCCTTCCTCTACTTCATCTTCAGAACTGATGCTGACTTTAGTTCTACCAGCTATACCCCTATTTATGCAGTATTTTATCAACACACCCTGTATGTTACCCTCTAATTTGTTTTTTTCGTTTGCTATGTACGGCGCTGCAGACACTTTGTGGCATCTTATAAATAAACGTACTTCTACTAGTGCTCTGACGCTGCCTGGCTTCTTCCGTCCCGGGCAGTGCGGCTCTGCGCAGCGTGATGATGTCAGAGGTCGCGCTGCGCAGGCCACACAAACAGCCGCCTCATCCTGTGCGCATCGCGCTGACCTCTCACCGCCTCCATGATACCGCCCACCCAGGCTGCCTGCACTCGCCTCTTCCCGGACCCCCATAGCATCGCCCGACGAACTAATGAAATTGTTTTTTCTTGTAAGTGAGGTTTTTCTTGTACATGCCACCTGAAATGACTGTTTATTTTTGCAAAAAGCAAAGTAAATGACATGCAAGCATTTGATACAATTTCCTCACCTTATGGCAGACCCATTTATACCTTTGCTTTTTCATGGTACTGGTAATACATTATTGTATGCATTAATAAAAACTGTATCTGACATTTTATAGAACTGCTTGGAAGAGATTGAGAAAGTGGTGCATCATAATTTCCAGATAGTTGGAATACTTGCGGTCTGTACAGCCGGAATAACGGTAAGTATTATGCATATCACAGCACATATCTGTAGTAACTTTTTATAGAAATGGTGTACAAGGGACTCTCTGCAGCTGTAAGATTGACAAACTGAAGCTGAGTACACACAGTGCGATTTTGGCTATGGATGATTTTGACGACAATGTGATTTACCGTGAAATCCCCAGAGTCCAAAACCATACAATCATGACCAGTGGTCGAAGTGGGCCGGTAATTTTTTTTTTTAAGTAATAGGAGTGTGCAGACTAGCGCCTGCTCACTGCTTTTACTATATGCAGCGTCGTGGGACGCAGCGCCGGCCTGGGGGAAGGCAGGTGGCCAGGTGGGATAGAGACTCTCAGCGGTGGCTGACTTTCAGTTCCACTGGCCAGAGATGGATGCTACAGATACAGTAGATCGCTGCCGGGCCGCAACAGGCGCAGGGCGGAAGTACAGTACAGCCATCTGTACAGTACTTCCGTCCGAAGCCCGCCGCGGCCCGGCAGCGATCTATCTGCAGCATCCATCTCTGCCCAGTGGGACTGAAAGACATCCACCACTGAGAGTCTAAATATAATTAAAAGGTGAGGGAAGGGGAGTAGATTGGAGGGGAGGAGAAGAGAGGGGGAAGCTTCACTGGCACTGGGGGGCAGGTGTATCTGGCACTGGGGGGCACATGTATCTGGCACTGAGGGGCAGGTGTACCTTGTACTGTGGGGGCAATGTGTATCTGGCACTGTGGGGGCAATGGGTATCTGGGGCATATATATATATATATGTGCCAGTGTGGGGACATGTGTATCTGGCACTGGGGAGCACTGGTGGGGACACATGTATCTGGCACTGGGGAGCACTGGTGGGGACACATGTATCTGGCACTTGTGGAGACATGTGTATCTGGCACTGGGGGCATGTGTATCTGGCACTGGGGGCATGTGTATCTGGCACTGGGGGGCACGTGTACCTTGTACTGTGGGGGCATGTGTGTCTGGCACTGGGGGGGGCACGTGTACCTTGTACTGTGGAGACATATGTATCTGGCACTGGGGAGCAGGCATATCTGGCACTGTGGGGACATATATATCTGGCACTGTGGGGGCAATGTGTATCTGGCACTGTGGGGGCACGTGTAAGGGGCTAATACTATTTTGGTGCATAATATGTATAAGGCATATATAGTGAGGTACACTACATTTAATGATAAACCCCTTTTTTAAGTGACCACGCCCCTTTATATGTGACCACGCCCCCTTTAAAGTAGCCACGCCACCTCTTCCCGAGCAGGCGCGCCGAAGGCGCGCGCATAATTACATCCTTGACTTTTGCATACCCCACTTCTAAATTTACACTTTCACCACTAATCGTGACTATATTCACTTGCAATTTGAAATATGTTCTATTTGGCCTAAGGCCAAATACATTACAAGCGAGATAGTCAAAATTGGCTTGCCTGCACAGCCTATTTATCCATGCGATACCGACCTCACCGAGCCACGCATCGGTATTGCAAGCAGGGGAAACACTGTGAGATTTTGGCTATTTTTCCATACAATTTTAATTGTACAGTATAGTCAAGATTGAAATACAAAATTGCACCGTGTTTTAACACTTTTAGTACGTGTGCAAATTAGAAACATTTCATAGCTAAAAGTAGAAGAGCTTAACTAAAAGCCTAGAACATTATACAGTTTCACCCAATGTGTTCTCCAATGTTTGCCAGAGGGGCAATTCTCTCACACTGCTACCAAGATGGAGGTATTAATATGCTTTAAGCACAGTGAGACTCATTCAGGGGCTGTAGCAAACAATGTAATAACCACCAATAATGTAGTATCAGGCCCAAGTAGTGCTATATCAGGGGTGGCCAAACCGGTCCTCGAGATCTACCAACGGTCCACGTTTTCCTGGTTACCTAGCTGGTGCACAGCTGTAGTCATTACTTACTGTCACATTTTAAAACATGCTGCATTCATTCCTACTATAGATCCACAGGTTGCCTGGAAAACATGCACCATTGGTAGATCTTGAGGACATTTGGCCACCCCTGGGCTACAGTATATGATGTTAACAAGTAATTAACAATGGGTGAAATCATATTCAGGGTGAGATTTATCAAAATTCAGTGAGAAATACAGTGGAGAGAGGTAGAAGACTAACCTGATTGGTTGGTATTCTATCCCTCTCCTATTTATTTTTCACTGAATTTTGATAAATCTCACCCTTAATATGATTTGTTAATTACTCGTTAACATATAGCACTACTTGGTCCTGATACTACATTATTGGTGGTTACTACATTGCATACATTGATAGCTCGTAGCTATAATTTTTTAAGCTCAGAATGTAAAATGTCAGGCGCTAATTGGTTAGTACTTTATCTCTCTCTCATTTTTGATAGATCTCATCCTCAGTATTTCGTGGAGTTAAATTCAAGTTGTTTTAATCTGATAGTAAACATGTAAGCCATTTAAAGAAGTCAATAGAGTTTATCAAAATCTTGCTAAACCATATACAATATGTACAAATATTTGTTAACGGATACACTTATGCCTGCTCTCTCCAACACGTACGGGGCTGCTTTTACTTTACAGTGATGGAAATAAAATGTTAATCTCAATGACAGTTTGCCTGTGGGAAGAAGGTTCCTTCAGGTTATGTATAATGCTACCTTGTACGAGGCCTCTCCTTTATATATATACTGTACATGCCACACACATAACCTGTTTATGATTTTCCCAAGCACTGCCCATAACTTTCCACGGATCTCAGTTATCTCTTAGCTGTATTCTCCTTTGATACGAAGTTAAATGTTTACTTTTTATGTGGGTCAGTGACTGACACACTTTCATTCTAGCTAAAGGAAACGATAAGGTGACTGAATGAACTTTTCACGCATGTTTTATTGTGGTTTCTTCTTATTATGCATTAAGGGACATACACATGGTGCGATTACAGCCCCATTTCTAGCGATCTCACTAGATCGCTTAGAAATGAAGCACAGATCGATCTGTGTGTATAGCTCCCGGGGAAGACGATGCACGGTTCCGCACGCATTGCTCAGCACACATGGCAGGGGCATCGTGGGTGTGCAGCGAGCTGTGCTGAGCAATCCGTACAGCAATTTGTGCGCCACAGGTTAAAGACTCCTGACTTAGAGCATATCGACCATGTTTGTATGTCAACATTTTTACTCTCACCCATAGACACTGTTGACCTAATAATCCACACCCCAGCATGCTTTACCTTTCCCATTCATAGTCTACGTGGATGGTGGGAATTATGAAAAGGTTCAAAAAGTTAAAACCAAATTGTTAAAACTCATGTTGACCTTTTTATGTATTTACCATTATGGGGGAAATTTACGAAGCCAAATATTTGGCTAGTAAAATACTATTTTTTAGGTGTATTTGTATTTTTGGCATTCACTATGCCAAAAATACAATTCATATTCTTATTTATGGCACATTCGTATTTGTATTTACAAATACGAATGTATACGCCATCGGTAAATACGAATAGGAATCACCATTCCAAAGAATGGTGATTCCTAATTAACTAAGTGGCCATATTGAAAATATGGCCGCAAATTAGCGGTAAATGGCCGCTAATTGACAGCCAAATACGCCAGGAAAATACACTTCATTTTCCTGGCGTATTTGGCAGAAGCCTGCACGGATCAATCAGATCCGTGCAGGCTTCTGTGTGTAAAAAAAGAATAAATAAATAAATAAAAATGGCGTGGGGTCCCCCCCATGGACGTAACCAAAACCAAACAAAATCAGGGAAACATTTGCATAGGGGTTCCCCTTATTTTTTATAACCAGCACCAGGCCCAAGGGTCGGTCCTGGTTCCCAAAATATGGGGGACAAAATGAGTAGGGGTCCCCCGTATTTTAAGAACCAGCACCAGGCCCAACCAGCCAGCAGGGTAATGTCACAGACGAGGGACACTTATTATATAAGTTCCCACGGCCAAAACATTACCCTCTGACCGTTCAGCCTGGGCAGGGGTCCTGGGGGAGTGGGGGCCCTCCCAATGAAGGGGTCCCCCCCCCTCCAGAATTACCCTACCCAGGTTGAAGTTTGGGGCTGTCTCCAGTGGCCCTGGAGCGGTGGCCACCGGGCTGATTAAATGGTGTAAAAAATAGAATGAAACTATTGTATATTGCAGTGGAACTATGAGTTCCAGTAAGCCTTCCTGGCATGCAGGGACTTGGAGAACCACAAGTCCCAGCATGCGGGGCATTAAAGGGCCCACTGGAACTTGAAGTTCCACAGCAATACAAATAGTTAAATAAACATACAGACACCCAATAAAAATAAAACTTTATTACACCCTGAGCCCTTTCATACAGATACTTACCTATCTTGAGCCCGTAGATAGGTCGCCCTCCGTCAGTCCATCATAGTCCAGTCCTGAAGAAATCCATAGGGGTACCTGTGGAAGCAAATTATACTTAAAAGTCTCCTCCGGAGTAGATCTCATCCTCTTCGTTCCATGTAGGCATCCAGGGGGACTTGGCAGAAAAACAAACCGAGAACACGAACCATGACAAACTGCGCAGGAGCCGCACACTGTCTTTGTTGACATCATGTGGCTCCGCCCTCCGAATAGCGCTATTGGCCGGCTTGTGGCCTAGTGGCCAATCAGAAGCCGCTAGGCCACAAGCCGGCCAATAGCGCTATTTGGGGGCGGAGCCACACAATTTAAACAAAGACAGCATGCGGCTCCTGCTTAGTTCGTCCTGGTTTGCGTTCTCGGTTTATTTTTTTGCCAAATCCCCCCGGATGCCTGGGCCGGTCCTCGTTCCCAAAATACGGGGGACAAATTGACTAGGGGACCCCGTATTTCAAGAACCAGCACCGGGCCCAACCAGCCAGCAGGGTAATGCCACAGCAGGGAGGAGACTTTTTATACAAGTCCCCCTGGCCAAAGTATTCATCCCTCTGACCGGTCAGCATGGGCAGGGGTCCTGGGCAAGTGGGGACCCCCCCAAAGAAGGGGTCCCCCCTCCAGAACTTACCTGCCCATGCTGAAGTCCGGGGTTGTCCCCAATGCCCCTGGGCGGTGGGCATCGAGCTGATTATAGTGTAAAAAAAAAGGATAAACCATTGTGTATTTCTGTTGCACTACAAGTCCCAGCAAGCCAGCACCGCATGCAGGGACTTGGAGAACCACAAATCCCAGCATGCGGGGCAATGAAGGGCCCGCTGGGACTAGTAGTGCCCCAGCAGTACAAATAGTTTAAAAAAAAATCAGACACACTTACAGTATAACTTTATTACACACGGAGCCCATACATTCCAACACACCTGACTTGATAGAAGATCGGTCGCCTTCTCCAGTAGAATCCATAGTCGGGTACCTGTAGATGCAAATTATACTCACCACGCTGATCTTCGGGGCTTCTCCGGACCCTCTACAATGCTCTCCGGTATCTGGGGGCCGGTTTGATTACATTCGGAGCTCCGCCCCCAGACTGGGACTTAGGTTTTCCTGGATAGTCCCAGCTAGCCCTTTATTGCCCCGCATACTGGGACTTGTGGTTCTCCAAGTCCCTGCATGCGGTGCTGGCTTGCTGGGACTTGTAGTGCCACAGCAATATACAATGGTTTATCTTTTTTTTTTTTACACTATAATCAGCTCGATGCCCACCGCCCAGGGGCATCGAGGACAACCCTTCTTTGTGGGGGTCCCCAGGACCCCTGCCCATGCTGACCAGTCAGAGGGATGAATGCTTTGGCCGGGGGGACTTGTATAAAAACTCTCCCTCGGCTGTGGCATTACCCTGCTGACTGGTTGGGCCCCGTGCTGGTTCTTGAAATACGGGGGACCCCTAGTAATTTTGTCCCTCGTGTTTTGGGAACCAGGACCGGCCCTTGAGCCTGGTGCTGGTTTTGTAAAATCAAGGGAACCCCAACATGTTTGTCCCTGTGATTTTATTAAACTAAGACCAGCTCTTTGAGCCCGGGACTGGTTGTGCTCAGGAAGGGGGACCCCACTCCGTTTTTCTCCCATTTTTGGGGGATTTAAGCCTTTTTTTGGACAGAACCATGCACAGATCACAATGGTTCTGTCAAATTCGCCAGTCAGAACCTGGTCTAATTTTTGGGTGATTTTTGGTAACGTTTACCAAAAATCGCACCCTATTACATGTGTGATTTGTATACTTTATAATGGGAAAAACATCTTTATGCGAATTGAAGTGTGGCTAAAAATCGGCACTTCAAAATGTGCGATTTCGCGGCAAAAAGATTTTTTAGAAAACGTGCGATTTTGGTCGTTTTTTTACCAAAGATCGCACATGTCTAAAAAGTCCATGGTCTTTCTTTGGAATGTTGTAAGGTGTGGTTAAGCCATGTTCCCTTGTGTGCTTTTAAGACAGCAAATATTCCTTATCTGATGCTTCCTGGTGCTGCAATTACAGTATAGTGAGATTACATATTTGTAGAGTATACTGCTTTAACGGTCATTGTCCAATGTGTTTAGAAATAGGTATTCAATAAACATTAGTTCCTTTTAATATTAACTTACACAATGCAGTCATATAATTTATAGGTTCACCTACATTTTACAGTTATACCACAAACTAGAGAATTGATGGTTCAGTTTTCTATGGACAATAGTGACACCTGGTGATATAAAAAAGATATTGCAGTTCAGAGTCAATAACTTACTATATTATAACTAGATAGCCCTAAAGTAATAAATTCCGAGGTTTCAATGATTTAGCAGCAAGGTTTGAAGCAGAATTTTTTTTAAATGCAAAATCAACTTTATTTGTATTGTAAGAAATTGTGCTTTACATCTTTGGTACATGTGCCAAATCATGAAACATATTTGGCACATGGACATTTACTCAGGACTGCAGCCCCCAGGTAAAATCCATCACTGTGCTCAGTGTAAGTGAAGCCAGATGCAGGGGGTTATTTTGGTTCACTCCTTCTGGTAAATTCCTTCTTAGATGGACAAAACCATGTGCACTGCAGGTGGGGTAGATGTAACTTGTGCAGATAGAGTTAGATTTGGGTGGGGTTTTACTTCAAAGTGAGATCTATATTGCAATGTAAAAATAAAGCAGACAGTATTTTCCCTGCACAGAAACAAAATAACTCACCCAAATCGAATTCTCTCTGCACAAGTTACATCTGCCCCCCTGCAGTGCACATGGTTTTGTCCATCTAAGAAGGAATTTGCCAGAAGGAGTGATCCAAAATAACCCCCGCAGTCTGCACTGGCTTCACTGTGACTGGCAGTGACGTCCTATAAGAATTCCTACCTGCCAGTCATCCAAGGCAGTCCGATTGGGAGGTGTTCGCTCCCTCAGGGCTGCCTCTTTGGCTTCTATGGGCTGCAGCCGAAGCAGCCCATAGAACCTGGGGTATGCGTATGTGCAGTACCTAGGCCGATACTGCACATACGACCGGTCCCAGTGCCTGTCATCTGCATTGTACAGGCCCAAAGACCGTGATTTGGCTTCCATGGGCTGCAGCCAAAGCAGCCCATAGACGCTGGGGGTATGCAGATGTGCAGTACTGAGCATGCAACGGTCTCAGTGCCTGTCATCTATATTGTACAGGCCCCTGCGACCGCATGGTGACTGGGAGCAGCCAGCAGGTGAGCGGCGGCTGCAAAGGGGTTCTGGTATCATGTCCAGTGGCAGCCCCCTCCTACAATCGGATAGTGGCCCTTATTCTGATCGGTGCGGTCGGAGCCGATTATGCGGCCAGGACCGTGCGTGCGAAACCCCGCCTTCCATACGGATCGCCAACTCTGTCCGTATGCGGTAAGAAGCTGTCCGAACGGACCGCACGTGTATTTTTCACGGAATACGCCTCCTCCATCTAAGGGAACCTCCCCCATCATTCGATGGTCGCAGACCATCGAATGCAGGACCGAGTGCTCCACTAGCACCCGCAACCTCAGACCACACGGACATTTTTCCGTGCAAAAGCAGAGATCTGGGCGGGCAGCTGACATCCGGCGATGTTATATGTCCGCCCCCTACACGTGCGTCACGGCCGCATTACCATACGTACGCCCAGCGTTTTCATGGGAACTCCCATGAAACGCGGGGCGTATGCATATGGTAATGAGCCCAAATAGCCCTTCACGCCCCTCTCCACCCCCTGTTCGGAGTGTTCACATATCATGCGGAATTTCGCCGTACGCCCCGCTCGCACATGCGCAGAGACGCCTCTGCACATGCGCAGACACAAAACATCGGCGGGCCGAACGCACGCGGATATATCCGCACCGATCAGAATAAGGGCCAAAGAGCCACAGCTGCATTTACTCATTTCCCTACTCTGGAATTACTATTTAAGCATGACTGTATTGTGATGGTTGAACCTGGTTATTAAATATCATTATGAATAACCCCAGTGTTCTTTAGCCTCCCTTAACTTTCACTTACTCATGCCAGAGCGGGATTAAGGGGGGGGTGGGGTACTTAAACCCCCCCCCCCCCCCCCGTCTCTTAAGGGCCCCTGTCAAGCGATACAGGTTTGTCTCTGTCTTTGCACGTCTCGGGCCACCCACGCGGAATGATAGGTGCAGTGATGCTGATCCTGGCAGAGAAAGCTCTCCGCAAATCACAGGCACCAGCAGCCATGTGGATCCCCAGCAGCAGCAGCAGCTCGGTGCTTACATGGACCCCAGGAGTGAGTGATGTCCTCCTGCCCTCTTTTGTGTGGTGTGTGTGTATGAATGTATGTATGCTGTGAGTGTATGCATTAATGTATGTATGTATGTATTTATGTATCCTGTGTGTGTTGTATGTATGTATGTATGTATGTACAGTATATATATATATATATATATATATATATATATATATATATATATATATACAGTGGTCGAAGTGGAAATTTTGAAGTGGGGGTATGGAAAAGTAAAGAGTGAATATAGTGCGCACCTTCGGACACCCCCCTGTCCATCAACGTCCCCTGCCAGACTGCCCCGTTGTACAGGGGTATTACAGAAGCACAATATGCGCTGCTGAGTGATCAGAGAGCATCCTGAGGGGGGAAAAAAAGTTTTTTTTTTTATCTTCAGATTAAAGTGGCGGTATGGCAAACCCCCGTATACCGCCCCACTTCGACCACTGTATATATATATATATATGATGTGGGTGCATGTGTGTGTGTATGTATGTAGGTAAGCTGTGTGTATGTTTATTTAGTCCTTAGGGCCCCCCTTTGTCTTAAGTACCACAGGCCCCCTGGAGCCTTAATCTGGCTCTGACTCACACATCATACTTATCTGCACACAACTCCGGCACCATCGTCCAACTAGGGGAATATAGTCTGGAGGAACAGAACACAGATTGTTTCCATCATCTTGGTGAGTTTCCTTTACATACTGCTCCACTGTAATACCTGACATGGCACACATCCTTTTACCTGAGTTGACGGGGCAGACATTATCCGACATTATTGTGACAAGGGAGGAGCAGACACTAAGGCTGGACTACACCTCATGACAGAAAGAATAATCCCATAGCCACTTTTTGAACACTGGCTCAGTAGGAACAAAGAACACCCATAGCAATCAATCAGATTATATTATCCTCTAGAAGGTGCAAAATCAATAAGAAGAATTTCATTGGTTGCTATGCATAACATCGCATCTTCAATAGAACTCCCATCTTAGTATATTTACCCCCAGGGTAAAGTCAGCAACATTCTTCTTGGATATTTAACAAACACAAGACCACCCTAGAGCGGTCAGATGGGCGCTGCCGTGGGGTGTGAGGTCAAAATAGAGCTGCTACTTGAGGGACTGAGTAGGTCCCTAGATATAGAAAAAAAGGGAGGAAAGGAAAGTAGCGTTCACCAATGAGGAATTAAAGTAAAAAACATTTAATGTACATATAGATAACAATAAAAATTACATAGACATATATTGAATATAAAAACTCTCATATACGGAACTTTATAAGCCACTGTATGGGTGATGGTTAGGATCCGCTCCTATAATACCGCCTAGATGGTGTATCAATTTGGGGGTACAGTTCTTGTGGGGGAGTAATGGGTTAGCTTTCCACTGGATTCAAAAAGATATTTTGGAGGTAGATATAATTACCACTGTGGGTCACCTGGGTGTCTTGTATCCGTTTTAGGATTGCATGTATAGCTGTGATCTCCGTTGGGTGAGGTAGATGAATCTTTTCTCCACTTTAAGAATCATGATGGTTTGAGGAAAGTGATGGGGATTTTCCCAATAAGCAGTTCTCCGATGTTAGGAGGATGAAGGCGGCTGGTTGGATCCAGAAAGTGCACAGTGCAATAATGACAGTTAGGGGCCTTGAGAGTAGCAGCTTCCAACACAATTCACGGCCTCTAGGGGCAGCTTTTTCAAGGATGTGATTGTTCTTGGATATTAGCAGTTTGTGATTACTTGTATTGTCTTTTTGTATAGTCTTTGTCTAATGGTGGACTCATGGAGACTGACATTTGCCCTTATTAGTACAAATTTGTTCTCAAAATGGGAAAAACTATGTACACTGCAGGTGGGGCAGATGTAACATGTGCAGAGAGTGTTAGATTTGGGTGAGTTATTTTGTTTCTGTGCAGGGTAAATACTGGCTGCAATATTTTTACACTGCAATTTAGATTTCAGTTTCAACACACCCCACACAAATCTAATTTTCTCCATACATGTTACATCTGCCCCACCTGCAGTGCACATGGTACAACCCATTTTGTGAACAAATTTGTACTGCCATCAGCTCTGAATAAGGGCCGTTAGCCATTGAACTAGAGACCTGACAATTCTTTGATGTTGCCTTAGTGTTATTTGTGATCTCTTGGAGTAATATTTGTTGGGCTACCACTCCTGGGATGAGAAACAATGGTGAGATTTGACTACGTGTTCACTATCTGGATCGTTGAAGGACAAAGCTGTAATAAATTTCTTTACAACCTTTTCTAGCCTAATCATTAACAATTCTTTTACTGAGGTCCAGAGAAATATCCTTTGATTGAGGCATGTAATTCATTCCCAAACCAGTTCTGTGAAGACCTGATTTTGATAGACTAGTATCTTTTCTTTTTTTCCAAAACAAGTTTTTCAGTTTGCTTATGAAATTGTTTGCAGCAGATTATGATTTGTGATTCAAAAAAATATATGATATTGTCGTGGCACAATTGTGAATATCAATAGAAAAGCACATCAAAACTCTAAGTTGCAGTTGTATAAATTATTTCCACAATCAAATAATAGATCTAGAAAACTTTGCAGCTGTTCAAAGAATGAGTGGAACATCAATTCATATTTGTATACAGGGGATCAACAACTAAGATATACAAAGCTATAAACAATCAGAATACAGAAATGGATACATTAAGTAAGAAGACAGAGGAGCCTGGGGTTTCCTAGTTTAGGTGCCGGATGACTACCCGACTTTCAGGATTTCAACAATCAGTACACCGATACCGGAATCCCGACTGTTCCACTGCACGAGAGTTAGTTCCCAACTGACACGGGCGATTCTCCCTCATGGGGGTCCATGACAACAAGCCTGTACCGTGAAAGAGGCTTTGTGCGCCCACCTCCCTGTCGGAGTCCCAACCGTGTATTATGACCATTTCAATTAAAGTTTGTTTGTTGTATTGTTTTACAAATTGAAATAACTAATACATGATTTTAAAAAATCATTCAGAATTGGCAAGGAAAAAGGAGGGTAAGGAGGGGGGGGGGGTGTTAGACAAGACGGATATACGTTAGATTTATGGAGTATCATAATGAGTTATGGACATAGAATAGCGGATTAGGGGCCGTGTTTTCAACTGGGTCTAGAGGGACACAAACAGTACAGATCCGCCCCTATTCTCAAGTTATTTAAAAGTGAATGCTTCAATCTAACAACTGTTGAAAATTGTTTACAGATCCAGTAGGAAAGAATTAGTTTTTTAGCTAAAGAATAGAATAATTGGGAGGAGAGTTATATATTTCCAACTAGGGCCTAGGTTCCAGACTTATAAATATAAAAATAAACATGAAACAGGGTTTGTAGACAGTCTAAGAGAGAACAAAATATTTAACCCTTTGAGTGCCAAGTGAATTTATCAAAATAGGTGTGAAAATTGCCAACCAAATATTTTTGTTCTTCATAATGACCTGTAATATTTACCTTATGGGAAAATGTATCTTTTTTTTTACACAACATTCTTTATTTGAATTTACATAAAAAATGTGAGCGACGCTGGCATTTTGAGCAGATATTTTGTACATCTCTCACAGAAATGTTGGCACTCAAAAAGGGTTAATATCCAATTATTTTGTCCTAAAATGTCTTAATCTTGCCAGAGTCACAGAAATTGTGTGAAGGGTTGACTCTCTCATTCCACATTTAGGACAAATATCCATTATGTCCGGTGTGAGACTGCACTGGCTTCACTGTGACTGGCAGTGACTTCCTATTGGAAGTCCGACATGCCAGTCAAAAAGGCAGTCCCATTGGGAGGTGTTACCTCCCTCCGGGACGCCATGCTGCGGGCTGCCGTGCAAAAACAGCAAATGCACACACGCAGTACCTATATCGGTACTGCACACGCGCTGTCACGGTGCCAGTAACTTATATTGCACAGGCGCCGGAACCATGATTACCTCTATGGGCTGCTGCCGAAGCAGCCCATAGAAGCTGGCCATATGTGCAGTACATATGATTGTACTACGCATGCGCCAGTCCCGGCACCTGTCATCATAGGACAGGCGCTGGGGACCTGAAGGTAGCGGCGGTGACAGGGGAGGGGGTGCCTGTGGCCTGAGGCAGCCCCCCTACCTGAAAGAGGTAGGAGCTGCCACTGAATAAGAGTCTCTAAAAATAACATAATCCAAAATATGAACTGGTATTAGATGTTCCAGCGTGTGTATTCAAACAGTGGGAGCATATGGGTGAAAGAGATTCTGCGTATACCAATCCATTATATACCTGATAATAGCTGCATGTGAGAAGGAGCTCATATTGTGCATACCAAAACCACCCTATGCTTTGGGGAGGTGAAGTCTAGCTAAATACATTTTCGGTTTCTTTCCGGACCAGGATATTTGGAGAATATTGAGTTAACCTTTTTTCAAATCTTGTTTGGATAAAAGAAGAGGTAACATCTGAAATACATATTAGAGCATGAGAAAGTCAACTCTCTATATTACTGCAAGCATACCTGTTAGGGATAGGGATAGCTTGGACCAGTTGGTTAGCATCTTTTCAAACGAGATTTGTAACTGCATAACAGACAAAGCATTGGGATGCCATCGTTCAAACAGTCATTACAGTATTTCTATATATTTGAGGGAGGAGCAACATATAGAAAACTGTAATGGATGAGAGAAAATGTGATTGGTCAGTGCCTAATGGGAAGAGTTGATATTTGTTATAATTGTTCTTGAACCCTAAAAAAAGCCAAAGTTATTGATGAAACAGTAGTTTTAATTTCTGGTATGAACCCCTGGGGATTGGAAATAAATAGTAACATATCATCTGTAAATAGACTAAGTTTGACTTCCTTCAATTTTGCTACTACTTCTGTGATCGACGTTGGTGTGTGTAGGGCCATTGCTAGGGGCTCCAGGGCTATCGCGAATAGTAGTGGGTATAATGGGCATCCTTGTCTAGCCCCTTTATTTTTTTTTAAAATAACTGTTTATTACATTTTTCAACCATATAAAAAGTATAAGTATGTA
Source organism: Crinia signifera (assembly GCF_055691185.1). Taxonomy (NCBI): domain Eukaryota; kingdom Metazoa; phylum Chordata; class Amphibia; order Anura; family Myobatrachidae; genus Crinia; species Crinia signifera. The sequence goes on along the minus strand of NC_139218.1, from coordinate 111,232,724 downwards.
CTCATTACAAAGATTTGCAAAGAACAATTTTCACATCTTACAATTTGCATATTCTAAACTAATAATAGATGAAACTTCTTCTTAGCTTAGACTTAGATTCCTAAGAAAAACTTTTCTGGTAACAATGGGAATATGCATATTTTACATAACATCAAATAAGTGATTAAACCAATAACATAAAGGACAAAGACGAAGACATGGGTGAGGACACAGTGGTCGGAACACATAGGTTAGAAGGTGGGGAGGAAGACGACTGTATTTCTCATGAGATAGAGAATTTAAAGCTAAATAGCGGTAGGTAAATTGAATACGTTGGAACTTGGGAATGTGGTTTCTGAGGTTGAAGATGTGCATTCTGTATACTTCGTTGTCTCTATCTTGTCGAAAATTCGTAGAATTGAGTCTTGTACTGAGGTGTCAAGATCAGCTATAAAGGGGGCCCATGTTTTGTAAAAGGAGGCAAGACTAGTGTGAGGTGAAGATAAGGCTGTCTTCCTATGGAAGTATAATAGTTGATGAAGTTTTTGTTGAACCTCTGAGAGAGATGGGGAGGTACGGGATAGCCAATGCGTTAGTATTATCTTTTTCGCTACTGTTACTATAATAGTTGCGAGTTTAAAAATGTGATACTTGTTAGGACCAAAATTCCAATTTGTGAAATCAGCCAATATGCATGCTGCCAGATCAGGGACGATGCTGATGTGAAATAGACGTTTAAGGTAGTTTATGATTTTACACCGGAAACGGCGTACATATGGGCAGTCCCATAGACAGTGGATCAGAGAGGCAGATGCACAGTGGCATTTTGGGCATTCAACTGAGAGAGAGGGGTCGAAGTGCACATATTGGGCAGGAGAGACACGGGCTCGGTAAGGAGAATTTTAACTCGATCAGCTAGAGTTTGCAGAGTTGCAGAGTTAAAGTGCATTGGTGGGGGTGTTCCAGGTAAGAAGAAGTTAAACACTGGACATAATGGGGGAAATATACTAAAGGAAATTTGTAAAAAATAGGTGTATTTGTATCCAGAAATACACTTATCTTTGACATTTACTATCCCAAAAATACGGCGATTCGTAGTCGTATTGATAGCACATCAATACGAATACGAATTACTGTATTTTCGGGATAGTAAATGTCAAAATTAAGTGTATTTCTGGATACAAATACACCTATTTTTTACACATTTCCTTTAGTAAATTTCCCCCAATATTCCAGTTATTTTTGGAGCTAAATATTTTATCATTTTCATTAGTCAGACCATCTGGTCCAGGAGCTTTTCCTGATTTAAGACAGTGAATAACTCCTAATATAGCTTCTTTCATTATGGATTGGGATTAGTCTGTTGATAGCTGGGGAATCGGTAGTGATTAATGGATAAACAACTGTTTAGCTTTGTCTATATGAGGGGCAGAGTATAGTGTGGAGTAAAATGTGTGAAGAATCTAAAACATTTAGCTAAGGAGCCATCAAGATTTTTTTAAAGATTTAACCGATGCATGGGAACATTACCCTCATAATAGGTTGTGCAGTAGTTTATTGGACCTATTACCAAATCTGTGAAACTTTCAGTTCATTAAGAAAATAGGGCCTTATTCTGGTTCACTCCTTCTGGCAAATTCCTTCTTAGATGGACAAAACCATGTGCACTGCAGGGGGGCAGATGTAAAATGTGCAGAGGGAATTAGATTTGGGTGAGTTATTTTGTTTCTGTGCAGGAAAAATACTGACTGCTTTATTTTTACACTGCAATATAGATCTCACTTTGAAGTAAAACCCCACCCAAATCTAACTCTCTCTGCACAAGTAACATCTGCCCCCAGCAGTGCACATGGTTTTGTCCATCTAAGAAGGAATTTGCCAGAAGGAGTGAACCAGAATAAGGCCCATAGTTTGGACTCCAACTAGGAAAATAAATGATCAAATAGTAATTTATGCCTATTACAAATGTTTTTGTTTTCTTGGGTGGAAGTGTGCTATGCTTCTGACATGGTTGGCTTTCAAGATATAGTTGTGTGAATTTTTAGGTCTATTTGAATTGCCCTCATAATAAGTTTAGAATCCTGCCAAAACAGTAACGGCAAGCTCGTCTCCATCTCTGCGTTATTATGCTTGTATATATCCAATCTGCTTCTAGCATATTTCAACATTTTATGGAAATTGACACATGTGAAAGAAACCGCCACTGTCTCTAAGGGCCTTTATCAAATACCTGTAAGGAAGATTTTTTTTCCCCAACAATCTAATCTTAATCTAAGATACAAAATAAGAAATTTACTGAGAGTGGCAATATACGGCCGATCCCCGTACGAACCCGCGAATATGAATGGAGAATACGGCAAATTTACAAAGCTGCCCTATACTCCATATTCGTATTTGATGATGTTATAGCCATTCATATACATTCATATTTGGCATCCGTATTTACGTCTGCCAAATACATATGAAGCGGTAGCATCGCACGGATCAGTCAGATGCATGCGATGCTGCACTGTGTAAAAAAAAAAAATTTTGAAAAATAAATAATTTTTAAAAATCTGCTTGGGGTTCCCCCCCTGCTGTCAGTAAACCACATGCAGTGCGTGTGTGCTGCTGCCACCCAGGAGGGGGTCAGATCAGGGCCCCCGCCGTGCCCCTCCAGCAATCACGGGCCCAGGTAGTTATTACCCGCTACCCCCCCCCCCCCCCCCCCCCCTTTCGGCAGCCCTGAATGTCAGCCATTATCTTGCTAAATATAGTAACATCACTGGCCTCTGACATTAAGTATTATATTTTTTTTTTCTTGACAGATCTTCGGAATGGTCTTCAGTTTGGTTCTCTGCTGTGCCATTCGCAACTCTAGTGACATGCTCTGATCAGCAAAAAGATTTCGCCTTGTTCTCCGACCTGGATCACAATGCTACCTGCTGGCACAGGGACTGTTAGACACCTGTCAGCTCGGACAATCTTTCTTGCCCAAGCAATGTTAAATAAGCAAAATGCTAAGCTGTGTTTTGTGTAAAGCTATGCAATATACTATAAAACCCATTGCTCTGAAGAGCTAATATTGTTTGATTCAGAATTTTTTGAAATATTGCATTTAATGGTTAATGCTTTAAGGAGGCAATGCCACATAGCAAATAGCATTATGTAATGTACTACTGTATAAAGTTTCAGCTCTCCTCTTTTCTCTCCCTGTGTACAAATGACTGAGACCTTACCTTTCGATGCAGTTCCTTCTATTTAACTGAAACCGTCAATATTGCTGTAAAGTTACTGTAAAGAAAGTACAATGTTTGAGACTGTTTTGAGCATTTGGTTATTAAAAATATTAATATCCAAAAACATAAATGAATGTGCCTAATTTTTTTTAAATAACTTATAACTAACCTACAACAGCTATGAATGTACTGAAAGGTAAAATAAAAAGTACATATCTGCTTGGACTCCTGTAGTGCATTTTGGTTTTGCCTAAACTATCCTCAAGTGTTTTGGTTCAGATTTTTTCGTAATTTGGATTTTTTTTTTTTTTTTAACTTGGGTTTTGAATTGCATGTAAACAGGTCCAAATGACACGATTTTACCTGTTTTTTGAATTTTTTAAAAAAATCTATTTTTATCGATTTAAAAAAATATATATTTTAAAGGAACCCAAAGCCGTTTGGCTTTAGGTTCCTTTAAAGTACATCGTTCAGGTAGACTCTGCCAGAGTGAAATCCCGCATAAGGAATTAATGTGATCGATGTGCTAATAGATGTACTGATCTATTGCCAGAATATATGTAAAACATTCGTAAGATGCTAACCATTTCATTATTGTTCCACTGTGCACCAGTCATCACAGGTTAAGAGTAGCCAGAGACTTATCTGGCATATCCTGCTGTTGCAACCGTCACCATCCTCCCCTAAACTGCCTGGGCACACTTGCGTTTTTTAACGATATCATTTTTTTGGCACATCTAGCCTTTTTCTTGGCACTTCCATGGTACGGCCAGATACCACCTTCCTTTAATCACCTTGCCAGCAATAAAAAAAAAAATGCAACAGGCTTTCATTGCTGACCAGCGTCACACACTAGCATTGCGGCTCATACATAGGGGTAGTGTATCTCGGCCACCATGCGAATTCACCTCCGAATGATCAGGTTTGAATAACCCCTTGTTTCCACTCAGAACCCTAAAGTGATTCTGAACCGGGACTCAATTTCGCTCTGAAAATCTTAAATAGCTGCAGTAGTTTAAGACAATGCACTTCCCTTACTACAGTTTTACCTCTTCTTTAAGAGAATAATTATTTGGACCCACCATCTGGCTCATCATGCCACATTACATAAAATCGGGCGATTCACATGCAATTTGGGATTTTTTCATGTCACTGTCGCATGAAAAGCGTTCAAATTGCATGTGATTGACAGCAAGTCTGATGCAGTGCGTGGTCCTGTGCGCATTGCACCAAGCCTGTGAGTTTAAAGAACATTTCTGTATTTTGAAATATAAACTATATCATATTCATTATATTCATGTTTAACTGTGGCTCGTGCTTATCTTGTGTGGCTAGTTTTTAGAAAATAAAAAGTTTCAAAATTAATTAGTAATGCCACTTAATTTCCAGATGCTATGTTGAGAAGTAAATGATGGCATAACACAAGGGACACCAATGTAAAAGCACATGCCGCAACATATTTCTTTTTAGCAGCCATTTGCACACAGATTAAGATGAACAGATTAATCTCTGTAATTTTCTACAATTCCACTTAATGTGTAATGGGGACTCTGCTTGGCGTAACGTATGGCGGGGGCTTTGATTGGCGTAATGTGTAACAAGGCTCTGTCGTGGCGTACTGTCTAATGTGGGGCTCTGCCAAGCATAATTTGTGTAGCGGGGGCGCTATACCTAGTATAATATGTATAGGGGGCTTTACCTGGTGCAGTGTGTCTAAGGGGCTCCACCTGGCATAGTGTGTTTAAGTGACTTTTCCTGGTGCATTGTGCCTAAGGGGCTCTACCTGACGCAGTGTGTCTAAGGGGCTTTACCTGGTACAATGTGTAGAAGCACTCTACCTGGTGCAATGTGTTACTACTGTGTGACATAATTTCAATCGATAATTTTATATGGCCACCCCCTTCCCCATTAAGCAATGCCCTTAATTGTTTTGCAGGTATCTTCTGCGTAGATTGTCCCTATTTTGAGTAGGGGTGGGGGGGCACCAATTCCCTTTCTGACACAGGGCACCAAAATGTCTAGTTACAGCACTGTCTGCATGTATAGCACAACCTCTGTCAGGGGTGTTGGAACAGCGGAGGCCTGACAAACATGACAGAGGCGCGTTGGAGCTTATCTTCAGATCCCCATGGGAGGCTTCTTTAAAAACAGTGTACTGCTGCTGCAGGGTGATGTATCCCTTCGGAACTAGCCATCTCTCTTTCTTGACAGATATATTACTGGGATCTGCTTGATATTAGACAAGGTCACCACAATGGAGGGGTGTAGTGGAAAAGGCTAGTCCCTCGCTGTACGCAGAGCAAATGGTACCTGGAGAAGTCCCTTTTAAAAAGCCAATCTGGGATAAAAAAGCAATGATCTTGGGTGTGGAATCAAGGCAACTGGAACAAAGCTCAACGCGTTTCAATATAGAAGCACCCACATTTTCTTCAGGAGCTTGCCTAATATCAAACATATCGTTTAAAACAGCAATATATTGGATATGAAACATTCCAGGATACTTTCAAGCTAGGTATTTGACCGGGACATTGACTCTATTTACCTTTTATTGAGTCCATGAGGTGTGGTATTCTCCTGAAATGGAGCACTTAATAATTATCATGGCCTTTTAAATTGTTTTTATGTGTTAATTTGCATGCATTTAAATATTGAAATGTATTATTGACCTTAGCCTTATTTTATATAATTTTTTTTTTTTATTTAACTCAGTGAAGCATAAGTGCTGATCAAATTGTTGTGTTTGTCTTTTTGGTTCTTTGGGGGTTCAACATTTCCCCATTGAACAGCTGCACCATAATAGCGCCCAGGTCTTATCTTTTTATTTATCATCCCAACCCAAAGAAATGTGATAAAATATTAGTGAGGTTTTCCCTCTGATAATTATCTGCAATGTGAATAATTGCACATCCCCCAAGTTTCAGCCTTAATTGAATACTCCCCTTAATATATTCTACAGCTTCTAACATAGACAGACAGACAGACAGACAGACAGACAGATAGATAGATAGATAGATAGATAGATATTTTTAAAGTCAGTGGTGCCGAGAGAGGGGGAGGGGTACCAGGGCAGCCATCAGGGGTGGACTGGAGTTTATAAAGTATAATTTGTAATAAACAAAGCTCACAATTCCCATGAAGCAATGTAGATGTTGAGTAGTGTGACCCGTGCTGCAGACACCAGAGGTCTCACCAGACATTCCAAGTGTTCGAGAAAAGGAAGGGGGGCCCTGCCTATTTTTTCAGTCTCGGCACCCACAATTTCAGATGGCAGTCCTGGGGGGTACAAATTACCTGGGCACAGATCTGATGGAGAGGACCCTTTTAACTGGCAGCAGGAGCTGCAAGGCCTCCGCTCTATCGATGCCGAGAGAGCGTATATTGTTTTAGTCCAAGAAACACACTACCGACACTATGATACAGAGCCCAAACTTTAGCAATCACTTTTTTACCCACCACTTTTTATTGCCACTACTCACATTCCAAATCTAAGGGAGTGGCAATTCTCTTTGCTAAACATCTACCTGTTTCCTAAATAGTGGTTCGTCAAATGGAGGAGGGTAGATGCCTTCTCGTTAAATGTACTCTAGCTAACCAAATTTTACCCATTGTTAATATTAGCGCTCCGAACCAGGGCCAACCAGCCTTCCTTGAGAAGATGTTCGATAAGATGTCATCTCTCCGGGAGGGGATCCTGGTAATTGGAGGAGACCCGAACTGGGCCTTAGATCCCTGCCTAGACATGTGCTCCGGGCTCTCCCTCCCTGAAATCACATCGCTAAAGGTAAGACAACTGCTCCACACTCACTAGATGTCCGACGTTTGATGTGTCCTCCACCCCACAAAGAGGGATTTTTCCCATTAAAATCTCTCAGCATTGGATTCTGGATGTCCAGGCCATCATCTGGGATTTTGTATGGGGTGGAAAAAGACCATGCCTAAGGACAACACCTTGGGAGGTCTTCGGCTCCCCAATATCCAGGGATACTACCATACCTGCTTACTAACAAGAGTGGTCAAGGAAAGATGTGTTGAAGTACTGGATCCAGATTGAACAACAGGGAATGTCTATGCCTATTTCCTTGGTTCCATGGCTCCCTAACCCTCCTAGTCTTAATCACCCCACTATAGGTCCTATTCTGCATTCCTGGAACTCCCTTAGGAAATCTCCCTCTATTTCATCTAAGTCCTCATCGAATATATCCTTTTTAGCACATAGTGGCGTCCCCCCTGGGTTGGACCTTAGATCGTTTAGCTATTGGTCCTGGTGCTGAGGGCCATACTGATTGGAACTTAACTGACACGGAATGTTGGCGGCATTTACAAGTCTGCCATTATTTCAAATCCCTTGGCCCGTCTGGGGCCAAGGGATTTGAAATAATGGCAGACTTGTAAATGCCGCCAACATTGTAAAAGACTTCGTATGTCTCTTACCCCTCTTGATCTCCTCTGTGCTAATATGTCCCCTCCCTACCATACTATCTCATTAATATACAATCTTAATTTGAATGACTTGGGACCAAGAACTGGGTGCAGAGGTTGGTGAAACCAATTGGGTTAAAAATTTTCCACTTAGCACATGCCTGATCCCCTAGTGTAAAATCCGGGAGACCCAATACAAACTGTTGTCTCGCTGGTACAGATGCCCGGATGTCCTCTCTAAGATTGGGATCGGGGTTCCCAATATCTGCTGGCGATGCTCTAGGGCTCCTGGCAACCCATTCCACATATGGTGGCAATGCCCCCTCATACTTCCTTTTTGGTCTGAGGTTTTTAAACTCTTTGCGATTATTATGGGAAAACCCAGTGGTTGTTTCACCTCTCCCATGCACCTCCCACGTGATATCAAAATCCCTGCTTTGCCATGTAAATAAGGCTGCTAAATCAAGTATCCCGGTGAGATGGCGCTCCTCCTCTCCTCCAACGATTAATGATTGGTTTAAGAAAATTGATTTCTTTATGGACTTGGATTATATCCTTTCCTCTGCGTATGACACATATGCACTATTTAGAGATACGTGGTTCTGTTGAATGGTCCAAGATCCTTTTGTATATGGAGTTATTACTGTACAATAAGTCGAACAACGTAATGGCTGAATAGACCATGTAGTGAATTAAACATGATAGTAGGGGTGTGGCTAGCCAGGAGCATGTGACTTAAGGAGCCTATGGGTTTGGGATAGATGTCTTGTCAGTTGTAGTTATCAGAGCTGAAAGAGGAGGAGTCAGCCTCTTTTTCTTCAGAAAGTTTGGTGAGTAGACGTAGAGCCTGTAGCTCTTGTATACTTGCCTGCTTAGGTGCCCCTTTATTCGAGAGTTAGCTTAGCGTGATCACTGTGAAATTTTGCTGAGATGCCCCGTGCTAGGCAGTCCCCCTCCCCGCGCCCTCGGCGTAATGTCCGCCCGCCCGCCCGTCTGCGGCAGGATTCGGGCCTAGGCCAGGAGGCAGCCAGTACACCTGAGCCCAGAGACGCTGCGCTTGGGGCCTTACCTGCGAGCGGGCGTTCTGCCTCAGGGGCTCGCGGACGCGGGTCTGCTGCGGCGGGGCGCCGCACGAGAGGTAGGGCGGCTGAGCGCGGTGGTATGGCGTCACGCGGTGTGCGCCCGTCGACGGGACGGGCGCGCCGCAGTCAATCAGGTGAACCGGCGGCTCCGGCCGAGGCGGCTGAGCCGGAAGCCAGCGGGAGGCGGCGGTCTGCTGCCACTAGGAGCGGGAGAGCAGGGTCTGTAGAGCGGGTAGCGGCGGACCGCTCTGGCATGGCGCGGCCAGCCAGGGGACGCGGCCGCTCACCCAGGGGCAGGCACAGCGCGGCAAGGGGGGACAGGGACACCGTGCAGGGGACAGCGCGCAGGCCCCTCTTAGATAGCCAGCGATCCTCCTGGGGCGCATTGTATAGGGATGCCCTAGAAGCAGGGGGAGAGAGTGAGGAGGAGGGCAGTAAGAGGAGCAGCAGGCGTCACAGAGGGCAGCCCTCTGGACGTGGTGGTCGACAGGGCGCTGTTTCTGCGCACAGAGCAGCTAGTAGATCAAGGAATGCAGCCCCCTCTTTTGACCCTGCTTTTCTGTCGGCAGCATTATCCTCAGTAGCTGGTGCCCTGGCTCCACTTGTTGATGGTCCCCCTGAGCAGACAGGGCGCTCTGGCTCAGGCAGGCGCAGGTCCTCTAACACTAGGGGAGAGATCATACCCGGTTGCGCAGCGTTTGTGAATGCATTTAGGGAGTTAGAATCAGAGCAGCCAGGTCCTTCCCGGCCGGTGGGCCTGGGGGGTAGGGCTTCACAATCATCCCGCTCTGGTAGCAGACGCAGCGGGAGGCGCTCTTCTGCTCTTGTACCTGCAGATATACGGATGCAGGATGAGGAAGATGATGAGGAGGAGGAGTTTGAGGCAGAGGAAGAAGATAATGACGACGACACATGGGCTGCGCAGCCCGAGGACACAGGTGAGGAAGACACTGAGGAGGAGGGGGATGATAGGTGTAACTCCTCCACGGCAGGCTCACATTCCACACGCCACACATCTAGTTCTTCCTCTTCCTCTGCAGCGGGTTCAGACGTGGGTAGTACCACGAAGGCAAGGAAACGTGCCGCAAGGTACGCAAAAAAGGAGGCGGGCCGCCAGTTAGGCCGTGGCAAGCGCAAGAGAGGTGCCATTTCCCGCAGGGAGAGGAAGAGGAGGAATTTGCCTTCAGTTGTGCACTGCGATTATACCAAAGTGCTGCGTGGCCTTAGGGAGAGCTGCCGTATAAAGATTGAGAAGGGCGACTTCGTGGACTTGTTCAGCTTAACTGACGAGTCCAAGAAAGCGTATAAAGCAGCAAAGGCCAAGGGTGGAATTGGGTCAGAGGCTTTCCGCTCGTACGATAATTGGCTGGCAGGCTTCTGCGTCTTTGCAGCTTGTTACCTAGAAGACCGCCCAGATGAGCATATGAATATCATTAGGTATATTCATATGGTGCATGATATGTACACAAGGTACGGGGGTGTAGCATGGAGGTCATATGACGACCAGTTCCGCAGAAAGCAGGACTGTCTTCATGTTATGGATTTCGGCTGCAAGGACGTCGAAGTCTGGATGGAGGTGTTTAGACTACATACTGAGGCGGCTGAGGGATCTAGGCAACAGGCGGCAGTGGTATCCGCCACACCTAACCAGCAGAGACCGGCGCAAGACGCTCAGACGCAGAAGCGCTTTCCCCCGGGGGGCAGGGCATTTACCCCGGGTATGGCAAAAGGGAAGTGTTATGCCTTTAACAATTCCTTTTGCCAGCAAGGCCAGAGATGCAAGTATAAGCACGTTTGCATAAACTGTTCTGGCAATCACCCGGCGTCGACCTGCTTTCGAGGTAACCGCCCCGCTAGAGGGGCGGGAGGACAATCGGCCCACAAACCCTCTCCCGCAGGCGCACCTCGCTAGGGCGCATACCCCGGTCTAGGCCGACGCCATGCGTCAATGGCTCCGCCTGTACCCAAATAGAGAGGTTGCTGAGTTCTTGTTAAAAGGTTTTACAGTTGGTTTTCTTTTACCTGTTCAAGGGGAAGTTCGGGGTGGGTCCTTTCGGAACCTGCAGTCCGCCCGTTCCTTTCCGTCAGTTCTCAAAGAGAAAGTAGAAAAGGAAATTTGCCTAGGGCGCATGGCAGGCCCCTTCCCAGCCCCCCCCATAGAGGGGCTAGTGATATCTCCAGTGGGGGTAGTCCCTAAGAAGGTTGCTGGAAAATTCAGGTTAATCCAGCACCTTTCTTACCCAGAAGGCTTCTCTGTGAATGACGCCATCCCAGAGGAGGTTTGTTCAGTGACTTACCAGTCATTTGACGAGGCATTGGATATGGTCCGTTCATTCCAGATGGGGGCCCTTATGGCAAAGGTGGACGTTGAATCTGCTTTTCGACTCCTTCCTTTGCACCCCAGCGCATTTAGGTACATGGGCTTTCGCATAGGCGAGGAATACTTCATTGACAAATGCTTGCCAATGGGGTGTTCGGTATCCTGTGCTTATTTTGAAAGGTTCAGTACCTTTTTGCACTGGTGCATCGAAAAATCAGCCGGTGTGGGCGGGATCGCCCACTACCTGGATGATTTTTTGTGCGTCGGCCCTCCGAACTCGGGACACTGCGCCCACCTCCTTGCAACCATGCGTTCTCTCTTCCAGCAATTTGGTGTGCCAATTGCGGAAGAGAAAACGGAAGGTCCTGTGACTTGCTTGTCGTTTCTGGGGATCCAGATCGACACCCGGCTGGGGTTATGTCGCCTTCCCCCAGATAAGATCTTTAGGCTGAAGGAAACTATTGCCACGTTCAGAGAATCGCGCAAGGTCACATTGCGTCAAGCTCAGTCCCTGCTAGGCCAGCTTAACTTTGCGTGCAAGGTTATTCCTATGGGAAGGCTTTTCTGTAGGAAGCTGGAGCCGGCAACGGCGGGAGTCAACAGATCTCATCATCTCATACGCCTCTCAGCAGAGATTAGGCGAGACCTGGCCGTCTGGTCCTCCTTCTTAGAGGATTTCAACGGCATAAGGATCTGGATGGCTCCCGCCGTTGACAACTACTCGCTTCAGCTATACACTGATGCTGCCGGGGCGACGGGCTTTGGCTGCTTCCTGGAAGGTAGCTGGTGCGCGCAGGCGTGGCCTTCAGAGTGGTTGCAAAATGGTCTGAACAGGGACCTGCTCCTACTGGAGCTGTTTCCTATCATGGTAGCCATGGAGTTATGGGGTCCCCGCTTGTCCAATCGCAGCTGCGACGGGCTTTGGCTGCTTCCTGGAAGGTAGCTGGTGCGCGCAGGCGTGGCCTTCAGAGTGGTTGCAAAATGGTCTGAACAGGGACCTGCTCCTACTGGAGCTGTTTCCTATCATGGTAGCCATGGAGTTATGGGGTCCCCGCTTGTCCAATCGCAGCGTCCTGTTTTGGTGTGATAATTTCAGCACTGTCCACGCAATTAACAATCAGAAGGCGAAATCTCCACTGGTACTAAGGGTCCTTGCGCAGTTATTCTTGCAGTGCCTGCGTCATAACGTTATGTTCAAAGCTAGGCACGTGCCAGGGGTTCAGAATGAGATTGCGGACGCTTTGTCTCGTTTCCAGTGGGAGCGTTTCAGACAGCTAGCTCCCCGCGCTGACGCTGTTGGGGTCTCGTGCCCGCTTTATGTTTGGCAGGTGATCGGGCCGGACTGGAGGGGTTAGCGGAGCGGTCACTGGCGCCAGCTACCCTTAGGACCTACCGCCAAGCATGGGCAGAATGGCAATCGTTCTCTGGAGGTGCAGCGCGGCAAGGTAGGCGTGGCCATAAGCTTTTGCTTTCTTTTGTGTGGAAGTTGTACAACACAGGCAAGTCTAGGGCGGTGGCAGTGCGCTATTTAGCCGGTATTTCCTTTTTTGCGCAGCTTCACGGCTTGACGGATTATACAAAGGGTTTTCTGATTAGGAAAGCCATGAAAGGTTGGGCGCGGGTGGCACCAGTTGCGGCCGATCGCAGGCGCCCTATTGATTCCTCGCTTCTTGTTTCGCTTTGCGGTAAGGTTAGTTGTTACGCAGATTCCGCGTTCGAATCGTTGTTATTTAGAGTAGCTTTCTCGATTGCTTTTCATGGGGCGCTGAGAGTGTCAGAGCTGGTAGCGCCGGCAAAGCATAAGCATGCGACACTGCTTTGCTCGGATATACGCTTAGACCAAGGGACTATGTGGTGTAGAATCAGGCGCTCAAAAACAGATCAGTTAGCCAAGGGGAATTGGGTGAAGATGGCCCCCGGGGTCACTCCTTCAGTGTGCCCCGCGAGTTTATCAGCGCAGTACGCGTCAGTCCGTCCTGAGGTTCAAGGTTCATGGTTGGTTCACTATGATGGAGTGCCATTGACCAGGTACCAGTTCAGCTGGATGTTGAGAACGTGTCTGAAGGGGTTGGGGCTGTCGGCCCTTGATTACGGCACCCATTCTTTCCGCATAGGCTCCGCCACGTCTGCAGCGGGCGCAGGGTGGTCGGTTTCAGACATAAAGAAACTAGGGCGTTGGCGCTCCGCGTCGTATAAAAAGTACATACGTCCACACCTCCTTCCCTGATGGTCTGTGCGTGTATGGTTTCCAGTGATGACTGCACTCCTATGTACCCCCCCCCCCCTTCTTAGTCCTACTCGGGGATTAGCTACGCTCTGTTGTTGGGCCAGCGTCCGGAGTTTTCACGCTTTTTTGCCTGACCTGACGGACTGAATCTGGCTGCACTCAATTCGGCTAATTAGGTTTTTAATTAAGAGTCCCTCAGCAGGTTCAGTCGTTTTTTCTCCGGCCGAGTAATCCTCTTCTTCCCCTCAAACATCCAACTCCCCTTCCCCTTGTTTGTGATTATCCTTGTATTCTTGAGTGGCTTCAACTAGGTTGAAGCAATGCTACCGCACCAAATTTGTGCAGAACCCAAATTTTTTCTTTGGCAGATCCTCCTAAAATGCATTATACTTATCCTTAATTAACGCATTCTAACTCCTTTCTACGCAATTTCTCCTTCAGGTATGGGCAAGGACAACTTCAGGGTATGGATAGTGGGTCACTCATTTGTATATTGGGCTGAGAAGTTGGTGGCTGCAGGTGAAGGACCTGTCTTTGATGGGAGTGGCTTGGTGCGTTGGATGGGAGTGAGGGGAATGTCCTGGCGCGAGCTAAGGGCTTTCCTCATGGATAAGGTGTTGTTGTTTGGGTTGCCTCAAGTGCTGGTCCTTCATCTGGGAGGTAATGACCTGGGGAAAATGTCCCAAATGAAATTAAGGGCTTTGATCCTCGGGGATCTGGCCGCAGTGAGGGCAGCCTGGCCTGAGTGCATCCTTATCTGGTCCTGTATGGTGCCTCGACTGTGTTGGAAAGGAGTCAGAGACTGTAGGGCCATTGACGAGGCTAGGAAAAAGCTAAATGCAGCGGTCTCACGATGGGTAGTTGAAGCAGGTGGTGCAGTTGTGCGACACGAACAGATAAGATTCCGTTACCATCAGCTGTATAGGCCCGACGGAGTCCACTTAGTTAAGGCGGGTTTAATATTGTTCGTGGAGGATCTGTTGGTAGTGGTAGGATCAGTTCTTTAATTGGTGGCGGGGCGGGGCCTCAGGGATCTGGGTCCCCGCTTTGGCGGAAAAGAACGGCTTGTTGATCATTTTGAGATGTTTCCCTAAGTTATTTTGCAGCGTATTTGGTGTTGTTTCGGTGCGCTCGCCTCCCATTGGCTTAGGCCTTTCGCTAGACCACCCGCCTCGGGGGTAGCGAACCCACCCGGATGGGTGGGCAGTCAATGGGGAGGTGGGGAGGATACCGCTTTTCTGAGTTAGACCGAATAGCGTATGCTTGTTGGGGGTTGAGCTTAGTACATAGCCGTTCTTTCTGGCCACCATTAAAATTAAAATAAATTAACTAATTAAACCAAACTAAAAAATTAGCTTAAAAAACTTTTAAATAAATATCAGCTGACAAATTCTGCCAAATCCAAGTCTCCATGTCTTTATTTCTGGATAGAGTGTTAAGTTTAAGGTTGTCATCACACACATGCTTCAGGTCACACATCTGCTATTACAATGTTTAGAACAACGTAATGGCTGAATAGACCATGTAGTGAATTAAACATGATAGTAGGGGTGTGGCTAGCCAGGAGCATGTGACTTAAGGAGCCTATGGGTTTGGGATAGATGTCTTGTCAGTTGTAGTTATCAGAGCTGAAAGAGGAGGAGTCAGCCTCTTTTTCTTCAGAAAGTTTCCCACCCTCCCTTCCCTTGTTTTCGATTAGGGGTGGTTATTTAATTGCGTCGGCTGATTGGCGGAAAAGAACGGCTTGTTGATCATTTTGAGATGTTTCCCTAAGTTATTTTGCAGCGTATTTGGTGTTGTTTCGGTGCGCTCGCCTCCCATTGGCTTAGGCCTTTCGCTAGACCACCCGCCTCGGGGGTAGCGAACCCACCCGGATGGGTGGGCAGTCAATGGGGAGGTGGGGAGGATACCGGTTTTCTGAGTTAGACCGAATAGCGTATGCTTGTTGGGGGTTGAGCTTAGTACATAGCCGTTCTTTCTGGCCACCATTAAAATTAAAATAAATTAACTAATTAAACCAAACTAAAAAATTAGCTTAAAAAACTTTTAAATAAATATCAGCTGACAAATTCTGCCAAATCCAAGTCTCCGTGTCTTTATTTCTGGATAGAGTGTTAAGTTTAAGGTTGTCATCACACACATGCTTCAGGTCACACATCTGCTATTACAATGTTTAAGAAAGTTTTTAACTGTATTGATAGTTTCAATTTCAATATTTTCCTTGTGTTTAATGTTGGTAACTAATAAAATGTTGTTTCAAGATATCGGCTCTTCTATGCCAAAACCTCTCTGGTAACATAATAATGGCTTGTCTAAAAATAGCCTTCAAACTGTGGAAAGTAGTAAGATGATAAACTGTGAGTAAGACAATATGTGCCCGGTATTTCGTATTATAAGCTAAGGCACACTGCCATAGTAAATCTGTTTAAGACATCAGTAAAACCTGTGCCAGCCTTTAGTTTCAAGCTACTATACCACAATGGTAACAGATATCCGGGGAAATTTACTGAGTTGTGAGTTGTATTTCACATGGGAGCCTTTCGCACATATGCCGGGCCACGTCTGGCACCTGCTACGCACAGGCTGAGCGTCGGATACACAGGACTATGCCGCATGTACACACAGCCGCCATTGGACACACATAAAGCAGTGCCGAGCCAGTCAGGAGCTGTTCGCAGGCCGCCTGTTGCCCAACCCTGTTCTAGAAGGTGCTAAAAAATGAGATGTAGTTTCTGATTTGTTGCCCAAATTTCCCCCATCATCTTTTGCATTCTTTGCTTTTGCCAAATAATGTAGGCTATATGAATTAATTTTGATACACATTAAAATGTGACCTTCATTTTTTTTCATAGAATTTATGTTATGTTTAATTTAATATGTGTATGATAGGTCATGGGCATAGCTTGCTAATGTGGTGACATCACATGCTGGTCCTGGTTTCTGAATATAAGACCAGGACACTGCGTCGGTGCAAGACTGTAAAAAAGATGCAGTGTGATCTGGAGAAACTAGTGGTCATACCTCCCAACTGTCCCGCTTCCCGCGGGAACGTCCCGGTTTTTGGGGACGTTTCCACGCCCCGCCCGGCCCGGCATTGTCCCTCGGTGGGGGGGGGCAGTTGGGAGTCCCCCCCAGCCTGAAGACAATAGACGCAGTGCGCATGCGCATAGCGTCTATTCAGCGACAAAGAGTGATGCAAACCGGGAGCGTGGTCTTAGGACGCGTCATCCCGTGAGGCCATGCCCCCTTTTCATAGGCCATGCCCCTTTTTTTGGGGGGGGGGGGGCACCAAAAGTTGGGAGGTATGCTGGTGGTTGTTAATCTGGCTCTACATTTAAGGTTTATTTGTTAAATGTATATGAGCATTATACACAATTGAAGTTGGCTTTTATACTGTGCTTATTCTGGTTCACTCTTTCTGGCAAATTCCTTCTTAAATGGACAAAACCATGTGCACTGCAGAGAGAGTTAGATTTGGGTGGGGTTTCACTTCCAACTGAGATCTATATTGCAGTGTAAAAATAAAGCAATCAGTATTTTCCCTGCACAGAAAATAACTCACCCAAATCGAATTCTCTTTGCACATTTTACATCTGCCCCCCCCCCCCCCCCCCCCCCCCCCGCCGCAGTGCACACATGGTTTTGTTAATCTAAGAAGGAATTTGCCAGAAGGAGTGAACCAGAATAAGGCCCTTTGTATGCATGTTCTGAACTGATATCCTGAGATTGGGGTTTAATGGAAGGAGCTACCCAGATATTTTTAATTACACTGGGAGCCTTGGCACTATCCTGGGCTATGCCTAATAGGGGGTTGGGGGGGGGGGATGAGTTCTTTGCACTTTTTCCCCATTTTTTTATCTATCTAAAATGGATCACCCAATAAAAAGCATGGATTCTCACAAAAACACACACAGTCAAACCTGTCTGCTTTCGTCCGCCACTGGAAAAACTGCCCCCCCCCCCCCCCACACACACACACACACACACACACACACACACACACACACACACACACACACATGGCATTTTGGTAAGACAAAAACATGTACTGCACTTTATTTATATATCTATCCGGTGCAGATCGGTCTCTACCCTGCATCCAGTAGCTGAGCGTTGTGGAGCATTGCTGGGCAACATATGCAGTATATATACATATACTTATTTTAAATATATTTCTTCATATTGGTGTAAAAAAATGCACCTCTGTTATTAACAAGAGTCAGTACGATAGTACTCCCATTCCAAATTACACCACAGAGTAGCACAGCAGAACCAGTGGTGTAACTAGCCATTTTGGTACCCTGTACCAGGTGACTGCCCCACCACCACAGCCAAAACGGTGAGGCAAAATGTAGGAGAGTGGCTTCACGAGAAAGGGGTGTGGCCATATAAAAGTACTAATAACACCGTAATGCCCATAACACATTATACCACTCACAGTAATGCCCATTATATATTATGCCATACATCATGATGCCCCTTACACAATATGCAGCACACCATAATGCCCATTACACATTATACCACACACCGTAATGCCCCTTACACAATATGCCACACACCATAATGCCCACATGATATTGCGACACATATTATGCTCCACCCTATGCCCCGAGTGCTCCTGCATATGCCTACGTTATGCCCACAGTTACCACCAACAGTAGTAGCGCTGCATATATATATATATATATATATATATACATACACATATATACATAATGCCGACAGTAGTAATATCACAACTTATACATAATGTCCACACCAGTTGCCGACCTACACCAGTTGTCGACCCACACCAATTGCCAACAGTAGTAGTGGTGCTTAAATGTAACGCCCACACCAGTTACCGACAGTAATAATGCTGCCGATACATATGCCAACACCAGTTGCTGACCGTAGTAGTGCTGCCTATACATAATGCCCACACCAGTTGCTAATGGTAGTAGCGCAGCTGCCTGTACATATGCCGACACCAGTTGCTGACAGTAGTAGTGCTGCCCATACATATGCCCACACCAGTTGCCGACACTAGTAGCGCTGCCTATACATATGCTGACACCAGTTGCTGACAGTAGTAGTGCTTCCTGTACATATGCCCACACCAGTTGCCGACACTAGTTGTGCTGCCTATACATATGCTGACACCAGTTGCTGACAGTAGTAGTGCTTCCTGTACATATGCCCACACCAGTTGCAGTACACTCACATGTTACTCACCTAGTTCTTGCTGGTGGCAGCTCATTCTTTCCTGTTTCTTTTTCCACCAGTCAGTCTTGACGCTTGCTCCCTTATAGCCCCGCCCCCTCCGTCTGTGTAGCTCCGTCCCCTCTGTCCATTAGCCCCGTCTCGTTAGCCCCGCCCAATAAACCATGACATGGGTGGCTTTCTGGCTAATTAGATAGCCCTGGGTGGGTCCATTACCCACTATCAGTGATCGCGGATAACAGGATATCCCTGTTAGTCCATTAAGAGAAAAACATGTATTCTCATTTGTACCTTAGAAGATGCACAGGTCAATGTTTTGTTTTTTCTTTAGGGAATAAATGACACTAACAGGTCAACCACGTAACCCATACTTGCCTCTCCTCTCTGGGAGAAGCATATACAGCCCCGACAGCCGTCAGAAGGGGGCGCCCGTGCACAAGATGCTGGGGCACCCTATTCCGACGGAGCTCCCCGCTGCTGTCCGCCGCCTCCCCGGTCCCCATTGCCGGTCCTTGAAGCGGAGGAAGGCAGGGTCACGCTGCCTAGCGACTGGGACGCGCGTGCGTGTGAGATGCACGCGCGTTCCAGTCTGATGGAGTCCCTCTCCACCAGCGCTCACAGGCGGGGACGTTCTGGCTAGCGCCGGCAATGAAAGAGGGGGGCTCCATCTGTATTCGCACTTTTTGGGGGGTTTCAAGGCTGTACACCCACATGAGTTTTACACAGAGGCAGATTTAGAGATCATGGCGCTCATAGACACAAGGGTAATGGCTGTCCCCCTCTAATTTTATCATTTTCATGAATTGGTTCTAAGCCCATCATTTGATGTTTGCCAGGATATTCACGTCAGCGTGTCTAATGGGCCCTACACACCGAGACATTTGTGCCAGAGATTCATAATGGGAGATTCAGCATGACATATTTAAAATTTCTTAATGGGGGGAGTGTCATATGACACATAGCACAGACTGAGATATCAACATTGGTGCAATGGTGCCCCCCATCATAAACTTTTGTGATATAATGCCCCCACCCCCCCACCCTGCATTGCACCCATCAAATACTATGCCCCACACTGCACCCATGCTATGCCGCACACTGCATACTAAGCCCTGCACCACAGGATACACCTTAGCCAGCACAAACCCTACACTGCAGCCACAGATCCAGCAATGTCCTTAGTACATACCCAGCCAGCACAGAGCCCAGCACATAGCCCAGCACAGAACCTAGTAAATGGTCAGCACATACCCAGCACATGCCCAGCACTGCTCCCAGCACATACCCAGCACTGCTCCCAGCACATGCCCAGGACTGCTCCCAGCACTGAGCCCAGCACTGCACCTAGTAAATGGTCAGCACATACCCAGCTCTGCTCCCAGCACTGAGCCCAGTACGCACCCAGCACTGCTCCCAGCTAATGCCCAGCACTGCTCCCAGAACTAAGCCCAGCACTGCAGCTAGTAACTTGTCAGCACATACCCAGCACTGAGCCCAGCACTGCACCTAGTAAAAGGTAAGCATGTACCCAGCACTGCTCCCAGCACATGCCCAGCACTGCTCCAAGCACTGAGCCCAGCACTAGTCTGCAACTACTAAATAGTCAGCACGTACCCAGCACTGCTCCAAGCACTGAGCCCAGCACTGCACCTACTAAATGGTCAGCACGTACCCAGCACTGCTCCAAGCACTGAGCCCAGCACTGCACCTACTAAATGGTCAGCACGTACCCAGCACTGCTCCAAGCACTGAGCCCAGCACTGCACCTACTAAATGGTCAGCACGTACCCAGCACTGCTCCCAGCACATGATGCCAGAGCACCGGAGCCCTTACTGCCCAAGCTCCACTTGCAGCGTTCAGTCAGCTGGGGCGCCGAGGTGGACTGCTGGCAGTGCCGGGCGGTACTAGTGGTGCTCTCCACGCTGCTTCTGCTCCAAGAACTCACCTGCGGGTAGGAGCAGTCTGAATATTGCTCTGTGTGTAGGCCCCTTGGGGCAGATGTATTAAGCCTGGAGAAGAGATAAACTGGAGATAAAGTGGAGATAACATGGAAGAGATAACGCACCAGCCAATCAACTGTGTTTGAAATATGACAGTTGGGATCTGATTGGCTGGTGCGTTATCTCCTTCCACTTTATCTCCAGTCAGAGGCGTAACTAGAACTTTGTGGGCCCCATAGCAAAATTTATAATGGGGCCCCCCTGCAAATGCCCATTGCACATTATGTGACATTGTAATGCCCATCACACATTATTCCGCCATCGCGATGCCCTTAACATACTGTATTATGCTGCATACCATAATGATTATTACACATTATACCAGACACCATAATGCCTATTACACATTATACCACACACCGTTATGTCCATTACATATTATACCACAAACTGTAATGCCTATTACATATTATGCCACATAAATTCTGCTTACCTACATGCTTGTTGCCAGGGGTTAATTGCTCGATGACAGGGAATATTGATCCTTGCCAAGAGTCACATGCTCCTTTCCAAGGTCATGATCTCTCCGGAAAAGGGGGTTCATGACCCTGGAAAGGGGGGATATATATATATACAGTGCCAATAACAGTGTCACTCGGGTCCGCCAATAGAAGAATCAAGCAGAGACCGAATTCTTTAGCAACGTTTCATTTTCTAAACAAAAATTTTATCAGGATACAAATATTACATGAAAATGTGCTCACCTTATACCCCACAAGTGTTGAAGTGATGGCGTCATCACCGTGCATCGCCGGGCCGCCTGTCCGTGCACATTCGTGGTGGCGTACTGATGTCATCACGCTCGGCCGTCATCGTATGATGTGTCCCGGGATCGCGGCAGGGGGCGGCATCAACTATCACTATGGAAACAATAACAAACATAAACAATAAAACATTACATAAAAAGGAAACATTAAATATAGTTACGGCAGGTTTATAACTATATAATTGATTTTAGAGCAAGCCACAAATAATATAATGACTGATCAGCTGTAAACATATACAAAATATGACAATATATATATATATATATATATGCACTGTAGATATATATATATATATATGCGCTGTGGTGGCGGCACTCTCCTTTGAGAAAAAATAGGACACAGGAGACCTTGTCGTTTCCGACGTTTCAAGCCTAGTGCAGGCTTTTTATCAAGGTGCAAGAGACCCGCATGCAAATTTCTATATATATATATATATATATATATATATATATATATATATGTAAGTGTACAGTAGATGGACAGAAATACAGCACTAGCTGCTGTAAAGAATAGGAGCTGTAAAAGGACTAGTATACTGTGGCAGTTGCTACTGGCAACAGGAACTGGTCCCTTTTAAAAACAGAGTCACCGGCCGAAGCAGGGGAGCGGGGTGAGGGGGACCCTGGATGCTGGGGAGGTGAGTACCTGATACAGGGGAGCGGGTGGAGGAGATACGGGCCTGACATAAAATAGGGGTGCGCCAGTGCAGGGAGGAGGGGAAGGAGAGAGTAACCTGACATAGAGCGAGGAGTCGCGCTTCACTAACCCTGTTACGGTGCCGCTGACTGCCTTACAGCTTGTCAGGCACAGCGTCACCTGGCAGGCAGCTACAGGTTAGAAAATGCAGGGAGAGCGCGTTGGTAGCGCCGTCCCACGCACTGTGACTGCGCTTCACTTGTTCTCTCCCCTGTTTGGCTCCTACACTGTGACGTCACCCCCCCCTTCCGGCAGGCTCCCTCTGCAGGCTGCGCTCCTACTGCACGGCCCGTAACTACCCCCCGCCAGGCTCTATAATAAAATAATGAAACTACCGAGGGTGCAGGGGACTGTTTGCTCTCCACCGGGCCCCCCCAGCTGCCGGGCCCCATAGCAGCTGCACCCCCTGCACCCACGGTAGTTACGCCACTGTCTCCAGTTTATCTCTTCACCAGGCTTAATACATCTGCCCCCTTAAATCAAGCCCTAGCATCAAACGTTTGATCTTAACTGGACTTCTATAATCTGTTGGATTTACTGTTACCCACCTTTTCTTAGTTCCTGGCTGTTGTTTCTTGCCTCCTGTCATTGCCTACATTCAGTAAATACATTTTCTTCCAAGATATTATCGGCAGTGCTGTAAATATTATACAAGCTATTCAGAAATCACAAAAGTGTGAAACAGTCGTGAAAATGCTCTTCTGTGACATGATGGGGGACATTTACCAAAATGGATTCGTAGAAAAAAGGTGTATTCGTAGGGAGAAATACACCTTTTTTTTACGAATTTGTATTTTCGGGATTTACAATCCCAAAAATACAACAATTCGTATTCCTAAAGATGGAACATTCGTATTTGTAGTTACAAATACGAATGTCAACACCATCGATAGGATACGACAGAAATCACCATTCAAAAGAATGGTGGTTTCTGATTTACTAAGCAGCCGTACTGATAATACGGCTGCTTAGTGGTGTAAAACAGGCATGCAAATACGACAGGAAAATAGAACACCATTTTCCTGTTCTATTTGCTTTAAGCCTGCAAGGATCAGTCAGATCCGTGCAGGCTTCAGTGTAAAAAAATAGAAAAATTAAATAAATAAAAAAAAAAACGGCGTGGGGTCCCCCCCACAGCCGAAACCAGCACCAGGCTGACGAAGCCTGGAGCCGGTAATTAAAAATCAGGGAACCCGACAAATAGGGGTTCCCTGATTTTTAACAACCAGCCCCAGGCTCCTGCTCTGGGGCTGGTTCCCAAAATACGGGGGACAAAATGACTAGGGGTCCCCCGTATTTTAAGAACCAGCCCCAGGCAAAACCAGCCAGCAGGGTAATGCCACAGCCGGGGGGAGACTTTTTATGCAAGTCCCCCCGGCCAAAGCATTAACCCTACCGACCAGTCAGCCTGGCCAGGGGCCCTGGGGGAGTGGGGACCCCCCCAATAAAGGGGTCCCCACCCTCCAGGACTTACCTGACCAGGCTGAAGCCTGGTGCTGTCCTCGATGCCCCTGGGCGGTGGGCATCGAGCTGATAGTGGTGTAAAAAATAGAACAAACTATTGTTTTTTACTGTGGCACTACAAGTGCCAGCAAGCCTCCCCAGCAAGCTGGGACTTGGAGAACCACAAGTCCCAGCCTGCTGGGCATTAAAGGGCCCGCTGGGTCTTGTAGTGCCACAGTAAAAAAAATAGTTAAATAAAACACACTGACACCCATTTTAAATAAAAGTTTAATACACACATTACACACATACTGATACTTACCTATCTTGATCCCGTTGGTAGGTCGCTGGCTCCGGTGTCGGCGGCTCCGTGTCGGCGGCTCCGTGTCGGCGGCTCCGGGGTCGGCGTCCTGTCCGAGGATAATCCATGTTGGACCTGTGGAAGGAAATCCTACTCACCCAGGTCCTCCATGGATGGTCTTCTTTCTTCATCTGTCGACATCCATGTCTTCTGGCAGCTGCTGACGACTTCTAGCAGCTGCCGGCATCTCCCGCGACGCTCCCCGGCTTTCAGAGCCGGAGAGATCCTTCCTCTTCGGCGTCTGGGCTCAGAATGAATTCTGGCCAATCAGGAGCCGCCTAGCGGCCAATCAGGAAAGGTCTTTCCTGATTGGCCGCTAGGCGGCTCCTGATTGGCCAGAATTCATTCTGAGCCCAGACGCCGAAGAGGAAGGATCTCTCCGGCTCTGAAAGCCGGGGAGCGTCGCGGGAGATGCCGGCAGCTGCTGGAAGTCGTCAGGACGCCGACCCCGGAGCCGCCGACACGGAGCCGCCGACACGGAGCCGCCGACACCGGAGCCAGCGACCTACCAACGGGATCAAGATAGGTAAGTATCAGTATGTGTGTAATGTGTGTATTAAACTTTTATTTAAAATGGGTGTCAGTGTGTTTTATTTAACTATTTTTTTTACTGTGGCACTACAAGACCCAGCGGGCCCTTTAATGCCCAGCAGGCTGGGACTTGTGGTTCTCCAAGTCCCAGCTTGCTGGGGAGGCTTGCTGGCACTTGTAGTGCCACAGTAAAAAACAATAGTTTGTTCTATTTTTTACACCACTATCAGCTCGATGCCCACCGCCCAGGGGCATCGAGGACAGCACCAGGCTTCAGCCTGGTCAGGTAAGTCCTGGAGGGGGGGGACCCCTTTATTGGGGGGGTCCCCACTCCCCCAGGGTCCCTGGCCAGGCTGACTGGTCGGTAGGGTTAATGCTTTGGCCGGGGGGACTTGCATAAAAAGTCTCCCCCCGGCTGTGGCATAACCCTGCTGGCTGGTTTTGCCTGGGGCTGGTTCTTAAAATACGGGGGACCCCTAGTCATTTTGTCCGCCGTATTTTGGGAACCAGCCCCAGAGCAGGAGCCTGGGGCTGGTTGTTAAAAATCAGGGAACCCCTATTTGTCGGGTTCCCTGATTTTTAATTACCGGCTCCAGGCTCTGTCAGCCTGGTGCTGGTTTCGGCTGTGGGGGGGACCCCACGCCGTTTTTTTTTTTATTTTTTTTTATTTTTTTTTTACACCTTGCAGCCTGCACGGATCTGACTGATCCGTGCAGACTGCCTACAAATAATTCGTATTAGCAGCCATATATACGGCTTCTAATACGAATTCCTACGACATCGGAGGGTTACAAAGCAGTCGTATATGACTGCTTTGTAAATCCCCCTCCGGAACACGACTTTGCATACGACTCAAACAGTCGTATGCAGTCGTAGGGGAAATACTAATACGAAAAACTCGGTTTTTCATATTAGTAAATTCCCCCCGATGCCCCTAGAATTGCACCAGTGCACCAAATGGTACAGGGATGGGCATGCATTTGCAGGTAAATATAAGTGTAAATAGTAGGAAGAAAATGATTTATGAATATGGGCCTAATTCAGTATGGATCATTAAATGCATAGTTGCCTACCCTCCTGCATTTTGCAGGAGACTCCCTGAAATAGCAGCAATCACCCTCTCTCCCTCATTAGTCTTAAGGTGCCCATACACGTTACAATTATTGTATACAATACTGTATACAATATCGCATCTCATAGCATATCGGTTTTGCGATGATATCAGATGAGATGAGATCTAGTACAAAAAGTATGTGCTGCACATACTTTTTGTACTAGATCTCATCTCATCTGATCTCATCGCAAAACCTATATGCTATGAGATGCGATATTGTATACAATATTGTATACAATAATTGTAACGTGTATGGGCACCTTTACAATCTCCCTCATTTCACCTAGCCCACGTTACACTGTTACATTTTTGGGGAAAAAAAGGAATGAGAGACCGATACATTTACATTGAATCATCAGCACCATTTCCCAGCACTTTGGGGCTCATCTACATTTGTATATAAGTCATTTTAAAATATTCCTCTCAGATGTAGCAGTACACACCAACGCTTCTAGGTGCCATGTTTCCAATCTCTTTTCACTCTATCCATATATGGAACTAGACAAGCCCTGTGGGTGGACGATGACACACCCCCTCAATGGGGCGCTGTGGAAAATTTTACTACCAACTATAATCTCCCTGAAACTAGTTTTCAAAAGTAGGCAAGTATGATTAAATGTAAGAATTCATAGTGGACTGCAAACAGAAAGCCGCCGCCCAGACAGAAAGATAAAACGCTCTGTGCAAATTTACCAAAGAATTGCGAATACATCGCTAACCGTCATACATTCGCAAATCCATTTGCAATTTCCGGAACAACAAACAGTGTTTGCAGTCTGATCAAATCAAAGGCCTGGTACATACCAGAACGATCCTGATTGTTAGTAGATCGTTAGCAGATTGTGTGATGGTCGCACGATCTGTTGGAGCACACGATCTGCTAACAATCTGCTAACGATCTGCATCCAATCTGATCCCAATCCGATCTGAGTCTGTATCCAGTTGAATGGATCTTTTACAGATCCTACCAGCAGCAGGTAGGATCTGTATAACGACCAAACGACAGCAGGGACGCGCATCGGATTGGAATCGGATCGGAATTGTATCTAAACATGCAAAAACATGCCCAATCTACATACAATTTGCATCCAATCAGTCGGAATAGGATCCAGATTGATGGAATTGAGCCCTAATCGTTCTGGTGTGTACCTAAGTAGGTCTGAGGCTGCCATTAATCTGCGGCTGATACAGGCTGGAAGTGGTCAGCTCTGACATCACAAACGCACACTAAGAACAACTGGGCACGCCTGCGTTTTTCCAACCACACCCAGAAATGGCAGGTTTCCACCCCCAACCACCGGCTTCCTGTCAGTCAAACTGCGGTTATATTGCAATTGCGATTCATTTTCAGCCGCCATATGCCCTCAAGCATGTGCAATGCGAACACTACACATGTGCAGTCATTCCAAAATCGCTCGATTTGCACATTCTCTAATAAGTGAGCCATGCTGAATTTTATTTATTATTTATTGACAGTTTCTTATGTAGCGCAGAATATTCCGTTGCGCTTTACAATAGGGATAACCTGCTATGATCGATAAATGACAAACATTTGCAAAATTAAATTGCCTAATAAATAAGTAAAAGTAATTTAATACTGAAACCTAGACAGCAAATGTGCACTTCTATAAATGTAACATTTCTGCTCATCTCAGCACAGACTTCACATGGAGGTGGCAAGTGTCACTGAGTGCATGTTGTGTAAGCATACTGACAGTATGGAATGGTTATCTAAACATAGAAACATACAGTAGTATTTGATGGCAGATAAGAACCACTTGACCCATGTAGTCTGATCCTGTTTTAAACTTATGGTAACCTCGACCCTATTTGATCCTTAGATCTTTGGACGTCTATCTTTATTTTCAGTGTAGTCGGAGATCCAGCCCACATGGCAAAGATGGTAAACAGCCTTAGTGCCCTCACAGAACTATGGGCCTTATTCTGGTACACTCCTTCTGGCAAATTCCTTCTTAGATGGACAAAACCATGTGCACTGCAGGGGGGCAGATGTAAAATGTGCAGTGAGAATTAGATTTGGGTGAGTTATTTTGTTTCTGTGCAGGGAAAATGCTGACTGCTTTATTTGTACACTGCAATATAGATCTCACTTTGAAGTAAAACCCCATTCAAATCTAACACTCTCTGCACAAGTAACATCTACCCCACCTGCAGTGCACATGGTTTTGTCCATTTAAGAAGGAATTTGCCAGAAGGAGTGAACCAAAATAACCCCATACGTGTTACAATATTGCTCTAGATGATGATTACAACTCATGTCCCAACTGTATAATCAATAACATAATATCAATAGTAATAAAAAACAAATGTTGCATTGTTGTGCTAAGTTCTTATTGAGTATAAAGTTGGGACATAATTCATACCTTCCAACATTTGAAACTCTGCAGTCAGGACCTGCCACAACAATGGCGCGGTCGGCCCCAAAAGGGGGCGGGGCTACTCATGGATGGGCTTGGCGGCTTTGGGCAGAGGGGTTGTGGCCTAGAACCATGACAACCATTTTAGTAATTTTCGGGGCGTGCCCAGCACTCCCCCAGCAGATGGGCAGCCCCAGGCTCCCTCTGTGCACTCCCTCTTCCCTGCAGGTGCACGGCATCTCTTCAGCAATCACCGCTGCCTCCGGCTCCCCCCAACTGCCCCCCCACTGCAGGACATTGCCACCCCTGGGAAGGACAGCTGTAGAGTCTTCAAGTAGCGGGACTGTCCCGCTATAATTGGGACAGTTAGGAGGTATGCATAAATTGAAATCAACATCTACTAGGCTTTTAATGTAGCAGTCAAATACGTCTGTGAAGGCAGTAAGGCTGCTTGGCTCCATATTACCCGCTGATCACTGACACAAATGTGCACTCTGCTCAGGGTGGCAATAATAAATTCTATTATAGATAATGGAATACAGCTACCATTGTTGAGCCCTCATATTTGTTTATTTGGGTTGGAGATCCAAAAGACTCTCTCCTCCTTTCAACGTCTTTATGTTCATAATCTTCTTACTTTATCCCATGTGTGCATAGCCCGAACCTGGATGGTTTGAGAATCCCGACATTTGCTGCTTCGGTGGCGATGGTTAATTCTACTCTTCCACATGAAAGATTTATGGGTACTCTTTACCTAGGACGGCGCCCATCGCGGGCATCGCGTCCATCGTATGCACTGAAGTAACGGGTGCGACGCGACCGACGCGATGCCCGCGATTTCCCATAGGGATCAATGTTAAATTTTTCAATGGACCCGATTTTTCACTTCAATGCCTCAATGCCCGCGATTTAGCCATAGGAAACAATGTTAAATGGGCCACAGAGCCCAAATAGGCACCCTTAGCAGTGAAATGTCCCCCACAATTGTTAATGACACCCCACGATCCACGCGAACCCGAAGCGTGGCGAGCGCAGCGAGCCCGCGAGGGGTGGCGGTACGCGTCCTCCGACCTTTTCTTACCCCCCTATCCACGTCGGCGTGGAGTTGAGAATAGAATAGTGTGGCAAGCGCAGCGAGCCACCGAGCCCGAAGCGTGGCGAGCGCAGCGAGCCCCGCGAGGGGACGCGGATACCTGTGAAGCCCGCGTAGGGCCGCGTTTACCTGTGAAGGTATCCGCATCCCCTCGCGGGGCTCGCTGCGCTCGCCACGCTTCGGGTTCGGTGGCTCGCTGCGCTCGCCACACTATTCTATTCTCAACTCCACGCCGACGTGGATAGTGGGGGTATGAAAAGGTCGGAGGACGCGTACCGCTGCGCTCGCCACGCTTCGGGTTCGCGTGGATCGTGGGCTGTCGTTAACAATTGTGGGGGACATTTCACTGCTAAGGGTGCCTATTTGGGCTCTGTGGCCCATTTAACATTGTTTCCTATGGCAAAATCGCGGGCATTGAGGCATTGAACTGAAAAATCGGGTCCATTGAAAAATTTAACATTGATCCCTATGGGAAATCGTGGGCATTGCGTCGGTCGCGTCGCACCCATTACTGTAGTGCATGCGATGCCCGCGATTTTTTACACCCGATGACCGCGATGGACATCGTGGGCGCCGTGCTAGGTAAAGAGTACCGATTTATGTACTTGAAACGCAAATGCCAGGCAAAATATGAGAATATTTGGGGATTATAGAATGCATCTAGATACTCGCTAACACGTAGCGATTCTTAAATAGAAGATTGGTTTTGTCGGCGCCTCCAGCCTGCCCCCATATTAAATGTTTTCTTGTAATTTTGAAGATTGCTGCGGATTGCTCGGGTGGGAGACAGCGGATTGCGGCTGACTAGCTGGGGGGGAATTGGGCAGCCACCACCCACTGAAGATTGGTTTAATGCGCAGAGTAACATGGGCGGGCTCCAGGCAGGGAGGGGGGGTGGGGGTACCAGGGCGGCCGCGTAGTGCTCACTCACCGAATAAGTGCTTGGCAGATGCAGGTGCCAGCTTCTTTCCTCTGCGGGTCCAGAAGCTTTGCTGCTGCTGCTCCTCCTGCAGGCTGCAGATCACTACCGCCCTCCAGTGGCCAACCCCCTAGGCAAATGCCTAAAGCTGCCTAGTGGTGGCGCCGGCCCTGTTTATCATACATAATCATAATACATATTCGGTGCTAATATTCACAGATACTTGTATATCCCAGCAAATGCATGGACATCCCTGTAATACAAGGCGCACTTGTGTAAATCTACAAACAGCTTGGCACAAAGGAGTATTTCCATGGCCCATTAACACCTTTGTGATTTGTATAGAACTTGTGTTATATTTTCAGAACTGCCGTGGAGTATCTTGGAAGAAGATTTGGTACTTGTGGAGTATCATGGCTCCCATCGAATGCCATCGCATGCCATATATAGTGGCATGCGATGGCATGCTATGCGATGCGATTTTTACCGATTGTGCCGGGTTTTTTGACAAAATCGTATGCAATCGCATGCGATCGCATACGATTTTGCACTGAAAAGCATCCAAATGCATTGGAATTAGTATTAAAGATGTTCAATGGCCCCCAAATGGCATTTTTGAGGCTGTACCACCCCCACTATCAACGCGAACCCGAAGCGTGGCGAGCGCAGCAAGCCCGCGAGGGGCGGCGGTACGCGTCCTACGACCTTTTCATACCCCCACTATCCACGTCGGCGTGGAGTTGAGAATAGAAAGGGTGGCGAGCGCAGCGAGCCACCGAGCCCGAAGTGTGGCGAGCGGACGTGGACACCGACACCTGTGAAGCCCGTGAGGGGACGCGGATACCTGTGAAGGTATCCGCGTCCCCTCGCGGTGCTTGCCACGCTTCGGGCTCGGTGGCTCGCTGCGCTCGCCACACTTTCTATTCTCAACTCCACGCCGACGTTGATAGTGGGGGTATGAAAAGGTCGTAGGACGCGTACCGCCGCCCCTCACGGGCTCGCTGCGCTCCCCACGCTTCGGGTTCGCGTTGATAGTGGGGGTGGTACAGCCACAAAAATGCCATTTGGGGGCCATTGAACATGTTTAATACTAATTCCAATGCATTTGGATGCTTTTCAGTGAATAATCGTATGCGATGCGATCAAATCGCATGCGATGCGATTCGATTTTTTAGCATACAATGCCCATCGTGGGAGCCGTGATAATCCACAAGTACCGAAGATTTATTTAATGCTTCATTGATACTAATACAAATACCTAAGCTACCTGAAAGAAAATTAATGCGTAGAGGATACTTTTATATTGTAGATAATATACAACTGATATTAATATATTATAATATAATTATTGGCCACTGGTAGGAAGCAAGAAACAACAAAAAGCTGTAAAGCGAAACACGTTGGTGGAATAGAGCAAGGACACCCATCCTGTCTCCCAATCTGTCCTGATTCATTGTGACCGGACCAGCTTCCAGAATTATCCCAGCAGCCGTGAATACCAGGACTAATCGATTGCCAGCTTACCAGGTAGAACCCCAGACCAACAGGCGTTCCCTGGGTTGGAGAATACAATCTCTCCAAACAAGTCCTTTCTGAAATCGGCCTCCAAATATTGGGTCACCTACAAAGGAAGCAATATAGGAACGGACACAGGACACTACCACATCTGAACTTTTGGGTGACTATCCTTGCTCAATTATACTTTCTTTGTACCAGTACTTTCTAAAGGAAAGAATTATCAAATCTATTAGACTGCTTTTTAATGTTCATTATAATCATATTTACTTTTATTAAAATTATTTTTACACCTGTTGCATATTTTTAGACACAGCGCGGTTTCACATTCTCTGTTTACGCAGCGAGAAACAATTGTCAGGACAGGGTCGGACTGGGGAGCTGGGTATTTCCTCGGTGGACTTCATTGCTTACAGGGCACCCCCTTTCTGAGAGGGGGATGGACTTATTGGTGCACAATTGCAGAGAAGGGGGTGCAGGGTTGTGCTGCCATTGGCACTCTGTGGTCTCTCATACCCCTTTCATACAGAAAACTAATTACTGGGTGAAGCAGTTCTACCTGGTAATTTTGTGAATAACATGGGTCTGTGTGAAAGGGTCAACACGGGTCTCTGACCCTGAAATTTACCAGAGTCGAGAACCTGGGATTTATGTCCTGGGTTGTCTCTTTCACATAGAAGAAATACCCGTGTTATTTAGCAAATTACCAGGTAAAAATGTTCAACCCGGTAATTTGTTCTTCTGTGTGAAGGGGGGTCAGGCTGCTCCTGGCAAAATGACTTTCAAATGCTGGGTCATTTTGCCGGGAGCAGCCTGACATCCCTTCACACAGAAGAACAAATGACCGTGTTGAAAATTTCTACCATGTAATTTGCTGAACAATGTGGGTACTTCTTTTGTGTGTGATTGCCCCCCCCCCCCCCACCCCCACCCTATCCCCAACGAATCCCCTCGCTACCATGAGAGAGGATGTATGCGAACACATCCCCTCCTCTTCAGAAATAAACAACTTGTATTTCTGCCATAGGGGCGCATTTGTCAAGATCGCATTTTACAATGCGATCTGGGCGGTATATTACCGCCCAGGATCGCATTGTAAAATGCGATCATATCGGGGAAATGTATCATTTTTAAGGGCGCAGGGACGGGGCTCCGATAGGAGCCCATCCCTGCGACCCCCTAACCTGGAAGCCGGGAGGTCAGCGCATGCGTGGTTATGCGCTGACCCCCGCCGACCTCTCTGACCGCACTGCCCTCCTCGGGCAGTGCGAAGTGTAGCCATAGGCTACAATGGGCTATCGCCATATCAGAATGGCGATAGCCCAGGGCTGCGATGCCGGGCTGCCCGATGTTAATACATTGGGCAGCTTCGCATCCCCCATAGAAATCTATGGGGGATGCGGCCGGCGGCGCTGCAGGGAGGATCGCAGCATTTAGGAGATAGTTAATATTTGCGACTAAACCCCGAAAACGTTTTCGAGGATTTAGCCGCAAATATAGTTTGATAAATGGGCCCCATAGTCTGTCGAAGAGGAGCCGGGTTTATCGGCCCACCTGCGTTCCCAGGGTAATGCCCAATGTTTTCATTGAGACACCCATAAAATGCTGGGCATCCCCTGCTCTATGTGGCTCTATGTATAGAGCAGAGGTAATCTAGTGAAGAGTCATTTAGTAAACCGCCATTGACATAGGCATAATAAATGTCACTGATTTCATAAACTCCAGATTTCCCAAAAAATCTGTGAGATCATTTCCTATTTATTTCAGTGGGTGCTCCAAGGGCCCAATTCAGAGATCTTATGGTGTAATGACATCTCTGATGGTGAGTTCTGCGCATGTGCAGATCTTGTTCTGCAAGATTGAGCGCAGCCTTACTGACAGGGACAGGTGGGGGTGGTAAATAGGTCAACACAGTAAAAAAGTTGACGTGCACTAGGTCGATATGGACAAAGGGTCGACAACCAAAAGGTCATGATTTATTTATTACCAGTAATTATATAGCTCACACATATTCCACAACACTGTACAGAGAATAGTGAAACATTCACATTAGTCCGTGCCCCAGTGGAGCTTACAATCTATATCCCCTTCCACATGTACATGCACACTCATTCTAGGGCTAATTTTGAGAAGGAATGGTCGACGCATGTCTAAAAGTGATTAATCTATTGATTGTCGACCTAATTACTGCCAATTTAACAATGGGAACCACAACAGGCAGCAATACAGAATACCAGGGCATGTCAGCACATGTTCTGAGTGTGCATAAGGACCTGATTTAGGGTTCCAGTCACCCTAGGCTAATACAGAAGCCCCCTCCCTGCCCACCACCAATTTTTTTCTCTCATATTCAGCGAAAAATCTGTAAAAGGGCCAGGCCGCATCCCCATTTGTATTTCCATTTTACCACCCTAGGAGTGCTGGCAATGGCGGCAGTGGCATCAATCACAGCCTCTTCGGTAGAGCCAGCCGCAGCTCTCATAGGATCTCTTCTTCCTGGCATCCCTGCTTCGGAGATGCCAGGAAATCCCAGCAGGCACCGCAGCTCCCACAGTTCCCAGGGGAGAGCCAACCTGAATTAGGCCCTTAGAGAGTTTGGTCATTTAACTCACAATTTTATTGTGGCAACAAACTGACAAAACATGTTTATGTTGTATACACACACTGATGGGGTGGTGCATAAACATTGCTATTGTTTTCTATATAAACTTGTGTATATTGTAACTCATTGTAAAGGTTGATACAAAGGGAAATAAATATATGCAACTGTTTAAGAAGCTGCAGAAGAATTTGTGTTTGTGGCAGGTGCACCTTATATATTATTAACCCATTAACCTGTTGTTATATAAAGAAACAGCAGCCAGTTATCCCCAAACATATAGGCCCCTATTCTAGTTTAATCGCTCCCCTGCGTGTACACGTAGGGGAGTGATTTTTAGCGACACAGCCGCTGTGTGCGAGCTGGGCACTCTCATGGTAATTCACAAATGACGCGGATGTTGGGGGCAGGAAGCTGCTTGCCCACTTCTCGCACAGGGTGCCCGCAGATCAGAGATGCCACAGATCTGCAAGCGCTGGAGAAATCATTCGATGGTTGCCGACCATCGAATAACTTCTCCCCCACACCCAAGGCTGCAAATGGAAGTTTATGCAAAATGTTTTATGCAAATCATCCATTCTCATACCTTCGGGGGTCATGGCGTGCAAGGGGGGGCGGGAGGCCATGGGGGCGGGTGTCAGCGCCTGGTCGACTCGCAAGGCTGTGAAATTCTCAGCCTTGCAAGTCAATTGGAATAACCTCCTTAGACAGTTCATTCTGGTAAATTGCAGACATACTGATAATATTTTTTTTATCCTGAATTATAATTCAGCTTCTAATTATAACTAGGGATGTGCAGGTTCTGATTTACTCTGATTTCAAAACAGGATCTTATTTGCTATCCCAAATCAAATGACATTTGTTGACAGTTGATAGCCAATAAGATCCTGCTTTGAAATCAGAGTAAATCAGAGCCTGCACATCTCTAATTATAATCGATCTGCCAACCATCCCACTACTGATAACCCAATCGGTCCCTCTGACCCACTAGGGCAGGGGCATCGGTGGGTGCAGATCAGGCTGTTTTCCTCTCAGCTGCTAATTTGCACAGGTGAATGGATGAGCATGGAATATAAACACTAGAGCAGGACCGCTCAGGCAGCACAGCAGCTCAGGGAGCTAACCTTAACCTCAAGGTTGGGAGGTATGGATTATAGACCTCCATGTATGAGTTTTCCATGACATCCCCACCCATACTGGCCACCAATAACGGACTGCAGCTAGGAAGCTGAGATAGACCTTTCTCCTGCATTTCCACAATTTACCATGGAGAAATAATTGACCTCCTTCAGTAACTCTTTTTCCACTGCTTATTTCTGTCCTCACACACCTCTATTGGGACAACGGTGTGAGTTATATTAAAAAGCATCGAAAAGCTCCTGATGGTGTTAGCAGTACCTTGCAATAGAGACCAGCAAAGTAGGAGAGGTTTGCTTTCTGCTATCTCTATGGGGACGATATTAATTAACCATAGAAGGATTTTTCCTCTGTGCTGGTGCTTGTGAGCAGATGAACTTATAAGAACTTGTGTGTTTAGGAAAGCACTTCTTACTTATTCTCTCATTTGAGGATTTCTACAACACTGTCGAATATAAGAAGTAGCCATGCTCCTCTCACCTGAAGAGTGTCTCTGTCTGCTTACAATTTACAAGCAGCACTATCCTTTACTATCCCACATACTGTAGGTTGCCGCTGTTACAATCGGTCTGCACTGAGAAGCGCCGACCCCCACATTTAGGGCCTTATTCTAGTTCACTCTTTCTGACTTATAAAATATGCAAAATATTTGCAAATTTGTTATCTGGTCACAACGAAATAATAATATGTGGGTTAGACCTCAACACTAAGGGCCTTATTCTAGTTCACTCTTTCTGACCAAATCCTTCTTAGATGGACAAAACCATGTGCACTGCAGGTGGGGCAGATGTTACTTGTGCAGAGAGAATTAGATTTGGGTGGGGTTTTACTTCAAAGTGAGATCTATATTGCAGTGTAAAAATAAAGCAGTCAGTATTTTCCCTGCACAGAAACAAAATAACTCACCCAAATCTAATTCCCTCTGCACATTTTACATCTGCCCCCCTGCAGTGCACATTGTTTTGTCCATCTAAGAAGGATTTGGTCAGAAAGAGTGAACTAGAATAAGGCCCTTAGTGTTGAGGTCTAACCCACATATTATTATTTCGTTGTGACCAGATAACAAATTTGCCAATATTTTGCTTATTTTATAAGACTTCACAGTGTTCAATTTGCTATCACTATATTAGAGACATCTGAACTTGGACCCACATTTACGGGCTAAATTATTCAGCACTTACAATGTCATAATATTGATGATAGTGTGGTGCATCTCCACTTATCAGCTACCAAATGCTGGATGAACTTATTTGAGTTCCATCTTTGATGCACCCCAAATTTATTGGTTTTGTTTCGTTTGTCAGTTTGTCTAAAAAAAAGTTTTTTAGGAAAATAAATAATAAAAGTTACGTTTTAATAATTGTAACATTACATAAAACCAAGAAATCTTTTTACTTTAAGCGTGCCCCCAAACAAAGGAGAGTACTTTTTCTCTTTTTCTCGTCAATCTTAGTGTTCTCTACTCTCAGGGGTGCACCTCCACATCAGTGATTTTTTCCTTTTTGTATCAACAATACAATCATTTCATTGTGGAATAAATACAATTTCAACAGCAATTATTTGATACATATCTAACTCATATTGAGAAGGTGCAACTTGTGCGCGGGTTCTCCACCCAGTTCCCCTTTCCCCACTCACACATGTTTAGGAAAGCACCAGAACCTTTATTCATAGAAGAAAAACACTTGTCTTGGTACAATAGTAAATAGACATCTGTAGGGGCTAGACAAATGGCAGTTGGTGTCCAGAATCTCTTCTGTTGGATGGTACGTAAACTAACAAAGATATATTTTTAAACAACCTTTTTCCATACCTCCCAACTTTGTGAACATGCCTGGCGAGACTCCTGTGTGCGCCCAAAAGTTGGGGGCGTGGCTTAGCTCCTTAGTGATGTGGCTTAGCTTAGCTCCTTAAGGACTCTGACTTGGGGGCTCGCTGCGTTCACCACACGTTCTAGTCTCCCTCTATGGGGGTCGTGGCCCCCCATGAGGGAGAATAGCCCCTGTAATTCTGGACAACCATGACTGAAATTGTTCAGTCATGGTTGGAGGAAAATAAAGGGGGTTATTCTGATTCACTCATAAAGGCACAATCACTCTCTAATGGACAAAACCATATGCATTGCAGGTGGGGCAGATGTAACAGATGTGCAGAGAGTTAGATTTGGGTGGGGGTTGTACTTCAAACTGATATCTATATTGCAGTTTTTAGCATAGGCTAAGCTACGTTGTCAGCGTAGTCAGCATAGTGTCCCCCCCGGAGCCCTGCGTAGTCAGCGTAGTGTCCCTGTCAGGCAGCGTAGTCACCGCACTGTCCCCTGGAGCTGCAGCTCTGTTCCTGGTGTCCCTGGCAAGCCTAGTGAACAATTTCGTGCAGCAGGGTACGGCAACCCTGTCTGTGTCCGCTTCAGGGAGATGGTCAGGGTTAGGGGTTCAGCATCACGCTGACTACGCTGGCTGTGGGAACACGATGCTGAACATGATGCTGATGCTGACAGGCGCGCTGACTACTCTGACTATGCTGGCTGCGGGAACACAACGCTGATGCTGACAGGGACACTACTCTGACTCCGTATTCTGACAGGGACACAACGCTGAGTATGTAACAAGTACCAATTATTCTAATTAAAAGTTTCTTCTATTTACAAAATATAGTAAAGTGTATTAAGAAGTGTGAAAAAAAAGTCTAATAAGTGTTTATAATTCTCTAGTCACTGTCTGTCTTATATAACAATATAAGGCTGATAGACATGAATTCTAAATGTGCCATTCAGAAAATATTACATGTCCTTGATCTTTTGTAAAGGTTTTAAAATGGTCAGTAAATTGGATTAATATATGTATATTATCCTTTGTCATGATAAATGTGAGGTGTTGTTTGTATGTGGACAATTACATTGGAAAGGTAAGCCTAGGCTGCCGCTGTTAAAATACTATCTATAATGATATGCATACATGATGAACAATAGTGCTATTGGTCTTAACAATCCTTGGTACACATGGCTCTGTATGAGACAATAAGTCTACAATTATCTTGTTACAGGTTGTTTAGAAGGAAGGGCTAGCAACCAGCTTACATTGATGACATCTGAACTGTGAAATAGCGAAAGTTGGAGGATGCTGACAGTTTGCATTAGGAATCTATGGGTTAACTCATTAAACCAAGGTTTCAGAGACAGGGAAAATGCAGAATGATTAAATATTTATTTATTTACAGTTTCTTATATAGCGCAGCAGATTCCGTTGCGCTTTACAATAGTAGACAGTGATAAAACAAACTGGGTAACCACAGACAGACTTGGAGGTAGGAGGGCCCTGCTGCAAGCTTACAATCTATAGGGATATAGGGGGGAAACACAAGGACATGCATCAGTAATAGCAAAGCAGTCCCACCAAGTTACAAGTCCAGAAGAAATCCAGCCTGATGAAAGTCCTGTAATAGTGGGTGAGAGCTAGTGATCCATGCAAAAGAGAGACGCAGATCTTGCGCAGAGCAGAGTGGCCAAGATGCAAGATATTTTGAGAAAAGTAAAGAAATATAAGCTGGTGCAGAATGGTTAATAGCTTTATATGCAAATAAAAGTATTTTATATTGAATACGGTAAAACACAGGTAACCAATGGAGGGATTGGCAGAGAGGATCAGCAAACGATGAGCGTCTTGCTAGTAAGATCAGCCTAGCAGCAGCATTTAAAATGGATTGTAGTGGTGAGAGTCTGTTCTTGGGAAGACCACTTAGGAGACTATTGCAATAATCAATGCGGGATATAAAGAGTGCATGGATAAGATTTAACCCCTTCATGACAGAGCCAGTTTGTGCCTTCATGACAGAGCCCTTTTTTTCAAATCTGACATGTCTCACTTAAGTGGGGATAACTTTTTTTTGCTTTTACTTATCCCAGTGATTTTGAGATTGTTTTCTCGTGACACATTGTACTTCAAGTTAGTGGTAAATTTTGGTCGATACAGTCTGTGTTTTTTTGTGAAAAATACCAAAATATCGTGAAAAAATGGAAAATTTAGCAATATGCAAAATGTCACATTTTCTGCTTGTGAGACAAATAATCATACCACTCAAAATAGTTGATAACTAACAAAGACCATATGTCTACTTTATGTTGCAATCATTATTTCAACCTCCTTTTCATTTTTTTGGACACTAGGAGGCTTCAAATATGACTAGCAAATTCTCAAATTTTCAAGAAAATTTCAAACACTGATTTTTTTAGGGACCAGTTCAGTTCTGATGTGACTTTGAGGGACTTGTATGTGAGACACCCCCATAAATGATGCCATTTCAAAAACTGCACCCCTCACAGTATTCAAAACAGCATTTTGGAAGTTTGTTAACCCTTTAGGTGTTTCACAGGAATTAAAACAAAGTGTAGGTGAAATTTCAAAATTTCTTTTTTTTTGCAGAGTTTCAATTTTAATACATTTTTCTAACGAATACAGTAGATTTTACTAGAGAAATGTGACTAAAAATTGATTCCCCCAATTCTTTTGTTTTCAAAAATATCCTATATGTGGCCCTAGTGTGCACGTTGACCAAACCACAGGCTTCATAATAGAAGGAGCACCTACTTGATTTTGGAGCCTCCTTTTTATGAGATTTTTTTTTAGGCACCATGTAGGTTTCTAGGCACCATAAGTGCTAAAAGTTAGGAACCTCCCCCACAAGTCACCCCATTTTGCAATCTACACCCCTCAGGGAATTCATCTAGGGGTATAGTGTACATTTCAAACCCCCAGGGGTTTCACCAATTTTGGTACAACTGGGATGTGAAAATGGAAAATTACATTTTTTTACACAAACATGCAGTTCTGGCTCAAAATTTTTCATTTTCACAAGGAATGAAGGAGACAAAGCACCCCAAAGTCTGTGCCCCAATTTCTCCCGAGTACGGCAATGCCTCACATGTGACCAAAAAATACCAGTTGGGCGCATGGCAGGACTCAGAAGGGAAGGAGTGATTTTTGGATTTGGCAGCACAGATTTTGGTGGAATGAATGGTGGGTGCCATGTTGCATTAGCAAGACTCCCAAAGCACCAATACAGTGGAACCCCCCCACAAGTCACCCCATTTTGCAAAGTACACCCCTCAGGGAATTCATCTAGGGGTATAGTGTACATTTCAAACCCCCAGGGGTTTCACCAATTTTGATACAACTGGGCAGTGAAAATGAAAAATTACATTTTTTTACACAAAAATGCAGTTCTGGCTCAAAATTTTTCATTTTCACAAGGAATGAAGGAGACAAAGCACCCCAAAATCTGTGCCCCAATTTCTCCCGAGTACGGCAATGCCTCACATGTGACCAAAAAATACCAGTTGGGTGCATGGCAGGACTCAGAAGGGAAGGAGTGATTTTTGGATTTGGCAGCACAGATTTTGGTGGAATGAATAGTGGGTGCCATGTTGCATTAGCAAGACTCCCAAAGCACCAATACAGTGGAACCCCCCCACAAGTCACCCCATTTTGCAAAGTACACCCCTCAGGGAATTCATCTAGGGGTATAGTGTACATTTCAAACCCCCAGGGGTTTCACCAATTTTGGTACAACTGGGCTGTGAAAATGAAAAATTACATTTTTTTACACAAAAATGTACTTCTGGCTCAAAAATTTTCATTTTCACAAGGAATGAAGGAGACAAAGCACCCCAAAATCTGTGCCCCCATTTCTCCAGAGTACGTCAATGCCTCACATGTGACCAAAAAATACCAGTTGGGTGCATGGCAGGACTCAGAAGGGAAGGAGTGATTTTTGGATTTTGCAGCACAGATTTTGGTGGAATGAATGGTGGGTGCTATGTTGCACCAATACAGTGGAACCCCCCCACAAGTCACCCCATTTTGCAAAGTACACCCCTCAGGGAATTCATCTAGGGGTATAGTGTACATTTCAAACCCCCAGGGGTTTCACCAATTTTGGTACAACTGGGCTGTGAAAATGAAAAATTACATTTTTTTACACAAAAATGTACTTCTGGCTCAAAAATTTTCATTTTCACAAGGAATGAAGGAGACAAAGCACCCCAAAATCTGTGCCCCCATTTCTCCAGAGTACGTCAATGCCTCACATGTGACCAAAAAATACCAGTTGGGTGCATGGCAGGACTCAGAAGGGAAGGAGTGATTTTTGGATTTTGCAGCTCAGATTCTGGTGGAATGTTGGTGGGTGCTATGTCGCATTAGCAAGACCCCCGAAGCACCAATACAGTGGAACCCCCCCACAAGTGACCCCATTTTGCAAACTACACCCCTCAGGGAATTCATCTATGGGTATAGTGAGTACTTTGACCCCACTGGTGTTTTGTCAAATTGTTAGGCATCGATACGTGAAAATGAAAAATGTCATTTTTTCCATTAATTTGTAGATTCACCCCATAATTTTATACTTCCACAAAGGGCAATAGTAGAAAAAGCACCCCAAAATTTGTTACACAATTTCTCCTGAGTATGGCAATACCCCATATATGGTTGTAAAACGCTATTTGGGCAGACAGCAGGCTTCAGAAGGGAAGGTGCACCATTTGGCGTTTTTGGCGCAGATTTTGCTGGAATGGTTTTCATGCGCCATGTTGCATTTGCAGAACCCCTGTTGTATCAGAGCAGTCAAAAACCCCAACAAGTGATACCATTTTGTAAACTACACCCCTCAAGGAACTCATCTATGGGTATAGTGCAGAGCCGGCCTTAGGCATAGGCAAACTAGGCAATTGCCTAGGGCACTTGGAATGCCTAGGGGCATCAGCAGCTTCTGCTGATTAAAATGATATGCAGCATGACTATATTCTGTGTGAGTGAGGCTGTATCTGTATTTGAAATAGTGTATTCATGGAAATCACTGTAACATAGCATTCTGTATGCAGGTACAGCCACAGTCGCACACAGAATATATTCATGCTACATATCATTTTAATCATCAGAAGCTCCTTGTGTGTCCTGCAAATAAGACAAATTTTCAGCAAAAAATGCACCCAACATTAGCAGAACTGGCCAGGAGCTGCATGGCCTATTGAGGCAAAATGTATGAGGAAACATCTGTATCCAAGCAGAGGCAGAGGTCACAGTGTTAGTGGCTGTGCAAGTGCTGTCTGCGGGTGGGTTGGTTGTGCAATAATGTTTGGAATATGTGTAAGGGGCATTATGTGTGTCATGTATAAATGCATTAATAATGTGCGACATATGTGTAACAGGCATTATGAGTGTCATGTGTATAAGGGCATTAATAATGTGCAACATATTTGTAAGGGGCATTATGTGTGTCATTATGTGTATGAAGGGCATTAAAAATGGTTGGCATAATGTGTAAGGGGCATTATGGTTATAAGGACATTAATAATGTGTGTCATGTGTAAGGGGCATTACTGTGTTTTATTATCAGGGGTGCGGAGAGAAAGAGGTAGGGGGTACAAATTACCCAGGCCAAAGTCTGATGGAAGGGCCAAGTGGGGGCCCTGGGCCCCCTCCCCTTAAGTGACCGCAGCAGCTGCAGCTCTTCACCTCTGCCCAGCACACACTGCTTTGTGCTGGG
The DNA here is from genome assembly GCF_055691185.1 of Crinia signifera. Lineage (NCBI taxonomy): Eukaryota > Metazoa > Chordata > Amphibia > Anura > Myobatrachidae > Crinia > Crinia signifera. Next base: position 111,190,181 of record NC_139218.1, on the reverse strand, counting down.
TTGCAGTGTGGCCATGGAGGTGCTTAAAATACAATATTTTCTCAGGATTTTTTTCTAAGGGTATAATGTGAGGAGTAATGTACATAAGGTAAAGTGGTACTACTGTGTGATGTAACGTGAATAAGGGAAACCATCGCATGATATATTGTGAATAAAGTTGCACTACTGTGTGGCATAATTTGAATTGGGTGTACTATTGGGTGGCCATGCCCCTTCCCAGCAAGAACACACCCCTGTATGGGCTGCGCACCGAATGTGTGCACTGTTTCTATTTAAATATTGCGGGTAGGAGCACCAAAATGTTGACTGCTATGATGAGGGTTCATGGTGCTGGGAAAGGGGAGCAGGGTCAGAGGCGGAACTAGTGGCGGTGCTAGGGGGCACCAGCCAAAATCTTGCCTAGGGCGTCATTTAGGCTAGGGCCGGCTCTGGTATAGTGAGTACTTTGACCCCACTGGTGTTTTGTCAAATTGTTAGGCATCGATACTTGAAAATGAAAAATGTCATTTTTTCCATTAATTTGTAGATTCACCCCATAATTTTATACTTCCACAAAGGGCAATAGTAGAAAAAACACCCCAAAATTTGTTACACAATTTCTCCTGAGTATGGCAATACCCCATATATGGTTGTAAAACGCTATTTGGGCAGACAGCAGGCTTCAGAAGGGAAGGAGTGCCATTTTATCACAGAGTTTGCTGGAATGGTTTTCGGGCGCCATCTTGCATTTGCAGAGCCCATATTGTACCTGTGCAGTGGAAATCCCAAGCAAGTGATACCTTTTTGTTACTAGCCCCCCTCATGGAACTCACTTACGGCCGTAGTGAGCATTTTGACCCCACTGGTGTTTTGTCAAATTGTTATGGGCTGTGAAAATAAAAAAAAAAACTAATTTTTTACATTAATATGTAACTTTAGATCAAAATGTGCCATTTTCACAAGGGTTAATAGGAGAAATTGTGTAACATATTATGGGGTGCTTTTTCTCCTGAGTATGGCAATAGCATATATGTGTTTGTAAATTTCTGTTTGGACACATGGCAAGACTCAGAAGGGAAGGTAATGGCATGCGGCTCTTTGTACAAGCTGTGTGGAGTACATTAAAATTCAAGGGAAGTGTGATATATCTTAAAACAATCTTTGATACACAAGCCTGGTTGTGTGGGGCAGGTTTCACAATGGTAAGTTGTGTCCTTTCTTATCCCCTTTTTGTAGCATACTCTACATCGTTTCTGGGACCTTCCTTTCTTTCCAGTGTGGGGGACTTCACTCGGAAAATGTTGCCCTGGTACAATTCGCGAGGCCTCGCTTCCAGAAGTACTAGGGCCCCCCTGTTCCTGGTTGCCAAAAATAAGGGCCTTTATTACTGCCTCTTGGTACTCCAGGAATGTCCCCCTTTGGCCTGCACATCGATGTAGTACAAATGCGTTGTACAGTGCCATTTGTACTATGTGTACAGCTAATTTTTTATACCAGAACCTTGTTTTTCTCATAGCACTGTAAGGCTTCAGCACTTGATCTGACAGGTCGACCCCCCCCATGTACCTATTATAATCCAAAATGCAGTTGGGTTTTGTAGTTTCGGTACTTGTGCCCCGCACTGGGACAGGGGTGCTGCTATGGCCATGCACTGTTGTCAAGATAAGGACATCTCTCTTGTCCCTATACTTGACACACAGTACATTGTCACTGCATAATGCCCTGCTCTCGCCCCTTCTAAGTGTTTGCCCAAGCAGCGACCTAGGGAGGCTTCTATTATTTTTACGTGCAGTGCCGCATGCCACAGTACTTCTGGAAGCGAGGCTTTTGAATAGTGGGACGCTGGTATAGAAATTATCCAGGTACAGGTGGTATCCCTGGTCCAGCAGTGGGTGCACCAAATCCCACACTATCTTCCCACTAATTCCGAGTAAGGGGGGGCATTGTGGGGGGTCTATTTTTGTGTCTCTACCTTCATATATCCTAAATTTGTGTGTGTACCCTGATGTACTCTCACACAGCTTGTACATCTTCACGCCATACCTTGCCCTCTTACTTGGCAGGTACTGGCGGAATTGGAGCCTCCCTTTGAAATGTACCAGGGACTCATCTATTGAAATGTGCTTCTCGGGGATGTATGCCTGGGCAAACTTGGTACTAAAATGGTCTATTAGGGGTCTAAGTTTATATAACCGGTCATAATTGGGGTCATCCCGGGGTGGGCACTGTGCATTATCCCTATAATGGAGAAACCTAAGGATCGCTTCGAAGCGGGTCCTTGACATAGCCACACGGAACATTGGTGTATTGTATAAGATGTCTGTGCTCCAGTAGGACCTAATCGTGGGCTTCTTCACTAGCCCCATGCACAGTACAAGGCCCCAAAATATAACCATTTCATTTTTATGTACAGGGGTCCACTTGCGGGGCTGGGCATAATTAGAGGTGGGGTTTTGCTCAATAAATTGTTGGGCATAAACATTAGTCTGGGTGACCATTAGATCAACTAAATCATCACTAAAAAAAAATTTAAAAAAGTCCAGCTCTCTGAACCCTGCTGAATTAAATTGTATTCCTGGATTCCCTGTGAACTCAGGGACCTGGGGTACGTAGTTTTCAGGGGTTGTCCATGTGGGGTCAGAGGACTCGACTACTGCAGTGGGAGTCCTGCGTTGCCTCCTCGGGGGTTCATCAGAGTCACTAGATGATGAAGAGGATGACAAACGGAAATTTGTCTCATCCTCGCTAGCAGACTCAGTTTCAGAGGCCAGAAACGCGTATGCCTCCTCGGCAGTATATGTTCGTTGGGCCATAGTTTTATTGGTGTATGTATTTATGAGGTGCTTCAACACGTGTGGGGTTTTGTAGCACTGACAATGTGCAAATGCACTGCAAAAATTATGGTGTGCGAATGCACTGAAAAATTATGGGGTACAAATGCACTGAAAAATTATGGTGTACAAGTAACGCACAGAAAAAATTATGGGGTACAAATGCACCGAAAAATTATGGGGTACGAATAACGCACAGAAAAAATTATGGGGTACAAATGCACCGAAAAATTATGGGGTACGAGTAACGCACAGAAAAAATTATGGGGTACAAATGCACCGAAAAATTATGGGGTACGAGTAACGCACAGAAAAAATTATGGGGTATAAATGCACCGAAAAATTATGGGGTACGAATAACGCACAGAAAAAATTATGGGGTACAAATGCACAGAAAAATTATGGGGTACGAGTAACGCACATAAAAAATTATGGGGTACAAATGCACCGAAAAATTATGGGGTACGAATAACGCACAGAAAAATTATGGTGTACGGATAAGGTACAGAAAAATTATACGGATCACAACACACAAAATTAGGTGGTGACTACAGGGAGGGTGATCACAGCACAGATGACCACAGGGAGGGTGATCCCAGCACAGATGACCACAGGGAGGGTGATCACAGCACAGATGACCACAGGGAGGGTGATCCCTGCACAGATGACCACAGGGAGGGTGATATAGGCAGGGGTGACCACAGGGAGGGTGATCCCTGCACAGATGACCACAGGGAGGGTGATATAGGCAGGGGTGACCACAGGGAGGGTGATCCCAGCACAGATGACCACAGGGAGGGTGATATAGGCAGGGGTGACCACAGGGAGGGTGATCCCTGCACAGATGACCACAGGGAGGGTGATATAGGCAGGGGTGACCACAGGGAGGGTGATCCCTGCACAGATGACCACAGGGAGGGTGATATAGGCAGGGGTTACCACAGGGAGGGTGATCCCTGCACAGATGACCACAGGGAGGGTGATATAGGCAGGGGTGACCACAGGGAGGGTGATCCCTGCACAGATGACCACAGGGAGGGTGATATAGGCAGGCGTATTGTGGTGATCAGCGCAATTTTACACAGCCTAAACACAGCCTAAACTCTGCCACAGCTCTGACACAGCTTCTCCTTCCAAGGCTCTAACACAGTGAGAGGGTTAGAGCCCGGGAAGAGAAGCAAAACACCCCTTTTACAATAGAAAGGCTGTGATTGGTGTAGTCAGGACTGACTGACCAATCACAGCGATCGGCGGGGCGGGACCACTCTGATTGGTCCGCGGGCGCACTGACACGATCGGCTGCTGTTGATGACAGCAGCCATCTATACTATGTCGCCTTGTCACTTGACAAGGCGACATGACACAGCGGGGACGTACCTGTACGGCAAGGTGCGCGAACTACCCCGCTGCCGTGACGTACAGGTACGTCCGCGGGCGGGAAGGGGTTAAGGCCCATACACACTTGACGAGTTTCAGCTGAAAATCGGTCAAAACAGCCGTTTTGAGCGATTTTCAGATGAAAATCTCCTAGTGTGTATGGCCCAGCGGCGGCCGACATGTAATGTACTGTATAAGCTACCAACGTAATGTGTAAGTCAGTAATGTATACATTGCTGGCACATGCCAGCAATGTATATATATAACTGGCACCACTGCCACCAACGTTATGTATTAGGCAGTAATGTATACATTGCTGGCACATGCCAGCAATGTATATATAACTGGCATCACTGCCCACCAATGTATATTTTGTTTCTACCTATGCAAATGAAATCGCAGTCGTGCAGGTGGGTGCAATTTCTCCCTGGTGGTGCGACATGGGGCGGCGTTTACCCAGGGCCAGTGTGACGCACCGCAGCGCCCCAGGCGGGGGAGGGGGTGCTCCGCTGCTCACCGGGGGAGGTGGGATGTGATGTGGTGGGCTGAGTCCAGGGGGTGAAGCGGCCCCTGTGTCCGCCGAGTCCGGGGGAGGAGCTTGATGCAGCAGCCGAGTCCGGGGGGAGGATGACTATTGTGGCCGCCGCTCGGGTGTGGGGGGGGTGTTGGTGCGGGGCGCCGCTCACCTGGCTCTAACCAAGGGGGGAAGCTGCTCCCAAATGCCACCCTCCAGTGCCTAAAGCTGCTTAGTGGTGGCGCGTGCCCTGCGTTTACCTGATTACTGGGATCTGAATATACGCAGCCCAATGAATCAGGCACCAAGAACAGAAATGCACTGAATAAAATGGCCGCTGCTCCCACCCTTGGAATTCAAACCCTGCCCATTATGTAAATAGCCTTATAATGAAAGATTTTCAGCAAAGTCTTTCGCCTCCTGAAAATCTCTTGCTCTTTGGGGAAAATAGCTCAGTGTGTGCGCACTACTTTGGTGACAGATAAATCTATCAAAGATTTTGGCAAAGTCTTTTGAAATTAAAATCTACAAGTGTGTATGGGCCTTTAGTAGTGTCTTGTGTGAGATAGGGTCGTATTTATAGCTCTGCGTGTGCATTTTATGTGAAATTCAGAATTTTTTAAGGATTCTAGAGTGGAGGCTTCTATGGGGAAGAGAGAGCTCCATAGAGTCTCAATCATGCATTTAGGTTGTTGTTCAGTGCTTAGTACCCAGAGCAAAGGACAGGGACAGCTGTGTATCATCTGTATAGCAGTGGTAGACCACCCCATGATGTCTGATTATTTCACCCAGTGGTAGCATGTGAGATAGTATACCACATGGCAGTGGCACTAGTGATGATGCAATCAACTGTGTGCACATTGTGAGGAATATCAGTACGATGCATTGTCCCACGGGTCAAAGGTCGATGCAGATCGTATTGGCTTTGCTTGCGGTCGTAAGCAGATCGTAAATGCACATACAATAGCTCATTCATTCGCTCTTATGACCTGCATACGTTCAGGTGATATGCAGGTGGTTCTGATGTATGGCCAACATAAGGCTGGGAGTATTTTCACAGCAAGATTATAGTGACTATCTTATGACACCCTAATAACGGAACAGCCATTGAGAGCAAAAGGAATGTAAAAATTAAAGGGAGCACTCTACTATACTGACTTTACATCGTATTATTAGAGTGTCCCTATAGCCTTTAATGGACAGCTTCTAGGGCTTTATTCAGACCTGCGTGCTAGGCTGCATATACTCGCAGCATAGTGAACAGGTCAGCACGCTGCCCCCCTGCCCGTGCAGCTGCTCTCACTCTTCGTACAAAGGGTCTGCACATGCACATAATCCTGCATGCACAGACCACCACCATCAAAAACGGGACCGAATTCGGACCCGAACTAACAGGTCTGAATCAGCCCATTAATAGCATTTTATTACCCACTAGGTTATGGTAGCACATTGCTTGTTTCAGCGAGCACATCACCCACATGCGAGCAAAAACTAGTGAGGGTTCTGTACTGTAACATGGTTCAGATAGTACCTAGCATTTAAATGAATTAGACCCTAAGGGTGGATTACATTTTTTGGGGGGGACCGACAGAGCAATTCAATTGTTGCTCTGATTCGACATAAGTGCTGCAGGTGCCCATATTTCTGCTCGCACCTGCCTGAGGTGTCCAGCAGTAATCATTGAATGGTGGCTACCTATGGGGTTACCTATTTTAAATCTGGTGCTTATGGGCCCTGCATGTAATGGGCACATGAAGCAGACAGAGCAACAATTGAATTGCTCTGCTATAAGTACATTACAGAACACATTTAGATTTCCGGGCAAATTCATAAAACATGAATTTCACTTCACCTTAGTAATCGGTGTCGGTAGCCATGGAAATAACTGCTGCACTTTCAGAGATCAGTTACTGGCCAACACGTTGCCGCATATAGTAGGGATGGACATCGGAACCATCAATGTTTTAGTTTTCGTTGTAATGGCAGTGGTTTTAGCATTCAATGGAATTCGAAGTTTTTTCGGCATCTAAGGGTAAACATTGTTGCGAAGGTCCTGTCCCCAGTCCCATTCTTCAGAGGTTTTGCGCAAGTGTGGTCAAGATGCAAATGTCTATATATGCGCAAATGCATATGATTTTTTGGTACTTGTGTAGTTTCACGTCGCCAGCTTACAGCATCAGCGTAGCGTACTGTCAGAATCAGTGTAATCTTCCCACACCCAGCGTAGTTAGCGTAGTCAGTCAGAAGTAGCGTAGGCCAACGTCTGCCTTACTTGTGTATTTTCACGGCGGCAGTGTAAGCTACGTTATGAGCAATGGCGTAACTACTGTAAGGCAGCCCCAGCTGCCGCTTGGGGGAGCAAGTGGCAGTGGGGTCTGTGTGGGCGCCAGCACCCGCTCGACGCATTGAAATGCTGCTGCCGTAGCGCGGGTGTGGCCATGACAGATGTAAAATCCCCCACTGATTCAATTGACTGTACACAGAGCTGGCTATTGGCTACTGTGTACAGGATGGGCGGGAGGATGGGTGTGCTGGGGCAGCCTGGGATGTGTCGGAGCCAGAGGAAGCAGCAGTGTCTGCTGGCCTCTCTGCCTCTCTTCTGCTTCAGCTTCTAAGTTATGCGTGTGACATCATCACACACTGGAGAGGAGCCCAGGAGGATGGGGGGGGGGGGGGGGGCAACACAAACTTTTTTTGGCAGGGAGGAGCAAAATTTATAGTTACGCCACTGGTTATGAGCGTAGCTTGGCGCCGTGAAACTACACAAGTAACTCCCGTACTGTTGCCGGGAATTGCATCTCTGTCCCCGGCAAGCCTAGTCAGCATCTCTCTGACACCTCCGGCGCCAGCATGAGCCCCTCTCTTTGGCGGAGAGGTGATCATGCTGGTGCCGGCGGAGAAGCGATCCATCTGTTTGGGACGCGGGAGTGTCTCAGATGCTCCAGCAATGAGACGCTCCTGCGTCTGAGTAGCTATTGCTGAGATCTCTGATATGGCAGGTGTGAATGTGTTCCTGAAACACCCCCATTATCCACGGCATCCCGAAGCCTGTCGAGCGCAGCGAGCCCCGCGAGGGGACGCCTTACGCGTCCACCCGACCTTTTCATGCCCCCACTATCCATGTCGGCGTGGAGTTGATTTTCTATAGTGTGGCGAGCCACCGAGCCCGAAGTGTGGCAAGCGCAGCGAGCCCCGCGAAGGGACGCGGATTACATGTAAGGTAATCCACTTACCCTCGCAGGGCTTGTTGCGCTCGCCACGCTTCGGGCTCAGTGTCTCGCTGCGCTCGCCACACTATATAAAATCAACTCCATGCCGACCTGGATAGTGGGGGTATGAAAAAGTCGGGAGGACGCGTAAGGCGTCCCCTCGCGGGGCTCGCTGGGCTCTCCACACTTCGGGATGCCGTGGATAGTGGGGGTTTGAAAAGGAGGCATTTGGTAGTATGACACATGGAACACTGGCAAATGCCGCAATAGCTACTCAGAGGTAGGAGAGTCTCATTGCTGGAACGTCTCAAACAGATGGAGCGCCTCTCCGCCGGCGCCAGCATGATCACCTCTCAGAGAGGCGCTGACTAGGCTACCCAGGGACGCCGGGGACAGAGATGCAGTTCCCAGCAACAGTACGGTAGTTACTTGTGTAGTTTCACGGCGCAAAGCTACGCTGATAACGTAGCTTATGCTGCCGCCGTGAAAATAGACAAATAAGCCAGCCGTTGGGCTACGCTGATAACATTTTTTTTAGGCTATTAGCGTAGCTTCAAACGTAGCGTAAGCTGGCGCCGTGAAACTACACAAGTACCGATTTTTTTTATATTGAATTCTTTTGATGCGAAGGTCACATAGATACCATAGAAGGTCACAAGATACCATCACATTGAAATATTTGATGGAGGATGCTCAGCCATCATTTGATGGTGGGCTTCCAATGATCAGCCCTACCTCAACGAGGCTGAAGTTGGCTTCTTATTCGAGCTCCAGCTTCTTATTCAGAACAATCACTTTTACAAGGGTTAATGAATCATGGACCACAAATTTGACTGCAGAAATCAACACAGGGGGGTCACTTACATATGACCCACTTGCAATTTATTTTGACCAACAAGGTTTTGGGCAGAAATTGGGCACTAAAGTGGGCATGGGTCCCAGAATTCATAATTTTGAATAAGTAGCTGATGTCCTGCAAGGGTTAAACAGCGTTGGTCAACAAATATTACACTGGAAACCCGCACAGGGGGGTCACTTACATATGACCCACTTGCCATTTCTTTTGACCAACAAGGATTTGGGCAGAAATAGGGCACTAAAGTGGGCATGGGTCCCATAATCATCATTTTGAATAAGTAGCTGGTGTTCTGCAAGGGTTAAACAGCGTTGGTCAACAAATATTACACTGGAAACCCGCACAGGGGGGTCACTTACATATGACCCACTTGCCATTTCTTTTGACCAACAAGGATTTGGGCAGTAATAGGGCAGTAAAGTGGGCATGGGTCACAGATGTCATTATTTTGAATAAGTAGCTGGTGTCCTGCAAGGGTTAAACAGTGTTGGTCAAAACATATTACACTTGAAACCCACACCGGGGGGTCAGATACATATGACCCACTTGCAATTTCTTTTGAACAACAATGATTTGGGCAGAAAATGGGCACAAAAATGGGCATGGGTCCCAGATATCATTTTGAATAAGTAGCTGATGTCCTGCAAGGGTTAAACAGCATTGGTCAAAAAATATTACACTGGAAACCCGCACAGGGGGGTCACTTACATATGACCCACTTGCCATTTCTTTTGACCAACAAGGATTTGGGCAGAAATTGGGCACTAAAGTGGGCATGGGTCCCAAAACATCATTTTGAATAAGTAGCTAGTGTTCTGCAAGGGTTAAACAGCGTTGGTCATAAAATATTACACTGGAAACCCGCACAGGGGGGTCACTTACATATGACCCACTTGCCATTTCTTTTGACCAACAAGGATTTGGGCAGTAATAGGGCAGTAAAGTGGGCATGGGTCCCAGATGTCATCATTTTGAATAAGTAGCTGGTGTCCTGCAAGGGTTAAACAGCGTTGGTCAAAAAATATTACACTGGAAACCCGCACAGGGGGGTCACTTACATATGACCCACTTGCCATTTCTTTTGACCAACAAGGATTTGGGCAGAAATTGGGCACTAAAGTGGGCATGGGTTCCAGAATCATCATTTTGAATAAGTAGCTGGTGTTCTGCAAGGGTTAAACAGCGTTGGTCAAAAAATTTTACACTGGTAACCCGCACAGGGGGGTCACTTACATATGACCCACTTGCCATTTCTATTGACCAACAAGGATTTGGGCAGAAATAGGGCACTAAAGTGGGCATGGGTCCCAGAATCATCATTTTGAAAAAGTAGCTGGTGTTCTGCAAGGGTTAAACAGCGTTGGTCAACAAATATTACACTGGAAACCCGCACAGGGGGGTCACTTACATATGACCCACGTGCCATTTCTTTTGACCAACAAGGATTTGGGCAGTAATAGGGCAGTAAAGTGGGCATGGGTCACAGATGTCATTATTTTGAATAAGTAGCTGGTGTCCTGCAAGGGTTAAACAGTGTTGGTCAAAACATATTACACTTGAAAGCCACACAGGGGGGTTGTCTACATATGACCCACTTGCAATTTCTTTTGACCAACAATGATTTGGGCAGAAATTGGGCACTAAAGTGGGCATGGGTCCCAGATATCATTTTGAATAAGTAGCTGGTGTTCTGCAAGGGTTAAACAGCGTTGGTCAAAAAATATTACACTGGAAACCCGCATAGGGGGTCACTTACATATGACCCACTTGCCATTTCTTTTGACCAACAAGAATTTGGGCAGAAATTGGGCACTAAAGTGGGCATGGGTCCCAGAATCATCATTTTGAATAAGTAGCTGCTGTTCTGCAAGGGTTAAACAGCGTTGGTCAACAAATATTACACTGGAAACCCGCACAGGGGGGTCACTTACATATGACCCACTTGCCATTTCTTTTGACCAACAAGGATTTGGGCAGAAATAGGGCACTAAAGTGGGCATGGGTCCCAGAATCATCATTTTGAATAAGTAGCTGGTGTTCTGCAAGGGTTAAACAGCGTTGGTCAAAAAATATTACACTGGAAACCCGCACAGGGGGGTCACTTACATATGACCCACTTGCCATTTCTTTTGACCAACAAGGATTTGGGCAGTAATAGGGCAGTAAAGTGGGCATGGGTCACAGATGTCATTATTTTGAATAAGTAGCTGGTGTACTGCAAGGGTTAAACAGTGTTGGTCAAAACATATTACACTTCAAACCCACACAGGGGGGTCACTTACATATGACCCACTTGCCATTTCTTTTGACCAACAAGGATTTGGGCAGAAAATGGGCACTAAAGTGGGCATGGGTCCCAGATATCATTTTGAATAAGTAGCTGGTGTTCTGCAAGGGTTAAACAGCGTTGGTCAAAAAATATTACACTGGAAACCCGCACAGGGCGGTCACTTACATATGAACCACTTTTCATTTCTTTTGACGAACAAGGATTTGGGCAGAAATTGGGCACTAAAGTGGGCATGGGTCCCAAAACATCATTTTGAATAAGTAGCTGGTGTTCTGCAAGGGTTAAACAGCGTTGGTCATAAAATATTACACTGGAAACCCGCACAGGGGGGTCACTTACATATGACCCACTTGCCATTTCTTTTGACCAACAAGGATTTGGGCAGTAATAGGGCAGTAAAGTGGGCATGGGTCCCAGATGTCATCATTTTGAATAAGTAGCTGGTGTCCTGCAAGGGTTAAACAGCGTTGGTCAAAAAATATTACACTGGAAACCCGCACAGGGGGGTCACTTACATATGACCCACTTGCCATTTCTTTTGACCAACGAGGATTTGGGCAGAAATTGGGCACTAAAGTGGGCATGGGTCCCAAAACATCATTTCGAATAAGTAGCTGGTGTTCTGCAAGGGTTAAACAACGTTGGTCATAAAATATTACACTGGAAACCCGCACAGGGGGGTCACTTACATATGACCCACTTGCCATTTCATTTGACCAACAAGGATTTAGGCAGTAATAGGGCAGTAAAGTGGGCATGGGTCCCAGATCTCATCATTTTGAATAAATAGCTGGTGTCCTGCAAGGGTTAAACAGCGTTGGTCAAAAAATATTACACTGGAAACCCGCACAGGGGGGTCACTTACATATGACCCACTTGCCATTTCTTTTGACCAACAAGGATTTGGGCAGAAATTGGGCACTAAAGTGGGCATGGGTTCCAGAATCATCATTTTGAATAAGTAGCTGGTGTTCTGCAAGGGTTAAACAGCGTTGGTCAAAAATTTTTACACTGGAAACCCACACAGGGGGGTCACTTACATATGACCCACTTGCCATTTCTATTGACCAACAAGGATTTGGGCAGATATAGGGCACAAAAGTGGGCATGGGTCCCAGAATCATCATTTTGAAAAAGTAGCTGGTGTTCTGCAAGGGTTAAACAGCGTTGGTCAAAAAATATTACACTGGAAACCCGCACAGGGGGGTCACTTACATATGACCCACGTGCCATTTCTTTTGACCAACAAGGATTTGGGCAGTAATAGGGCAGTAAAGTGGGCATGGGTCACAGATGTCATTATTTTGAATAAGTAGCTGGTGTTCTGCAAGGGTTAAACAGTCTTGGTCAAAACATATTACACTTGAAACCCACACAGGGGGGTTGTCTACATATGACCCACTTGCAATTTCTTTTGACCAACAATGATTTGGGCAGAAATTGGGCACTAAAGTGGGCATGGGTCCCAGATATCATTTTGAATAAGTAGCTGGTGTTCTGCAAGGGTTAAACAGCGTTGGTCAACAAATATTACACTGGAAACCCGCACAGGGGGGGGTCACTTACATGACCCACTTGCCATTTCTTTTGACCAACAAGGATTTGGGCAGTAATAGGGCAGTAAAGTGGGCATGGGTCACAGATGTCATTATTTTGAATAAGTAGCTGGTGTCCTGCAAGGGTTAAACAGTGTTGGTCAAAACATATTACACTTGAAACCCACACAGGGGGGTTGTCTACATATGACCCACTTGCAATTTCTTTTGACCAACAATGATTTGGGCAGAAATTGGGCACTAAAGTGGGCATGGGTCCCAGATATCATTTTGAATAAGTAGCTGGTGTTCTGCAAGGGTTAAACAGCGTTGGTCAAAAAATATTACACTGGAAACCCGCACAGGGGGGTCACTTACATATGACACAGTTGCCATTTCTTTTGACCAACAAGGACTTGGGCAGAAATTGGGCACTAAAGTGGGCATGGGTCCCAAAATCATCATTTTGAATAAGTAGCTGGTGTTCTGCAAGGGTTAAACAGCGTTGGTCAACAAATATTACACTGGAAACCCGCACAGGGGGGTCACTTACATATGACCCACTTGCCATTTCTTTTGACCAACAAGGATTTGGGCAGAAATAGGGCACTAAAGTGGGCATGGGTCCCAGAATCATCATTTTGAATAAGTAGCTGGTGTCCTGCAAGGGTTAAACAGCGTTGGTCAAAAAATATTACACTGGAAACCCGCACAGGGGGGTCACTTACATATGACCCACTTGCCATTTCTTTTGACCAACGAGGATTTGGGCAGAAATTGGGCACTAAAGTGGGCATGGGTCCCAAAACATCATTTCGAATAAGTAGCTGGTGTTCTGCAAGGGTTAAACAACGTTGGTCATAAAATATTACACTGGAAACCCGCACAGGGGGGTCACTTACATATGACCCACTTGCCATTTCATTTGACCAACAAGGATTTGGGCAGTAATAGGGCAGTAAAGTGGGCATGGGTCCCAGATCTCATCATTTTGAATAAATAGCTGGTGTCCTGCAAGGGTTAAACAGCGTTGGTCAAAAAATATTACACTGGAAACCCGCACAGGGGGGTCACTTACATATGACCCACTTGCCATTTCTTTTGACCAACAAGGATTTGGGCAGTAATAGGGCAGTAAAGTGGGCATGGGTCACAGATGTCATTATTTTGAATAAGTAGCTGGTGTACTGCAAGGGTTAAACAGTGTTGGTCAAAACATATTACACTTCAAACCCACACAGGGGGGTCACTTACATATGACCCACTTGCCATTTCTTTTGACCAACAAGGATTTGGGCAGAAAATGGGCACTAAAGTGGGCATGGGTCCCAGATATCATTTTGAATAAGTAGCTGGTGTTCTGCAAGGGTTAAACAGCGTTGGTCAAAAAATATTACACTGGAAACCCGCACAGGGCGGTCACTTACATATGAACCACTTGTCATTTCTTTTGACGAACAAGGATTTGGGCAGTAATAGGGCAGTAAAGTGGGCATGGGTCCCAGATGTCATCATTTTGAATAAGTAGCTGGTGTCCTGCAAGGGTTAAACAGCGTTGGTCAAAAAATATTACACTGGAAACCCGCACAGGGGGGTCACTTACATATGACCCACTTGCCATTTCTTTTGACCAACAAGGATTTGGGCAGAAATTGGGCACTAAAGTGGGCATGGGTCCCAAAATCATCATTTTGAATAAGTAGCTGGTGTTCTGCAAGGGTTAAACAGCGTTGGTCAACAAATATTACACTGGAAACCCGCACAGGGGGGTCACTTACATATGACCCACTTGCCATTTCTTTTGACCAACAAGGATTTGGGCAGTAATAGGGCAGTAAAGTGGGCATGGGTCACAGATGTCATTATTTTGAATAAGTAGCTGGTGTCCTGCAAGGGTTAAAAAGTGTTGGTCAAAACATATTACACTTGAAATCCACACAGGGGGGTCAGATACATATGACCCACTTGCAATTTCTTTTGACCAACAATGATTTGGGCAGAAATTGCGCACTAAAGTGGGCATGGGTCCCAAAACATCATTTTGAATAAGTAGCTGGTGTTCTGCAAGGGTTAAACAGCGTTGGTCATAAAATATTACACTGGAAACCCGCACAGGGGGGTCACTTACATATGACCCACTTGCCATTTCTTTTGACCAACAAGGATTTGGGCAGTAATAGGGCAGTAAAGTGGGCATGGGTCCCAGATGTCATCATTTTGAATAAGTAGCTGGTGTCCTGCAAGGGTTAAACAGCGTTGGTCAAAAAATATTACACTGGAAACCCGCACAGGGGGGTCACTTACATATGACCCACTTGCCATTTCTTTTGACCAACAAGGATTTGGGCAGAAATTGGGCACTAAAGTGGGCATGGGTTCCAGAATCATCATTTTGAATAAGTAGCTGGTGTTCTGCAAGGGTTAAACAGCGTTGGTCAAAAAATGTTACACTGGAAACCCGCACAGGGGGGTCACTTACATATGACCCACTTGCCATTTCTATTGACCAACAAGGATTTGGGCAGAAATAGGGCACTAAAGCGGGCATGGGTCCCAGAATCATCATTTTGAAAAAGTAGCTGGTGTTCTGCAAGGGTTAAACAGTGTTGGTCAAAACATATTACACTTGAAACCCACACAGGGGGGTCAGATACATATGACCCACTTGCAATTTCTTTTGACCAACAATGATTTGGGCAGAAAATGGGCACAAAAATGGGCATGGGTCCCAGATATCATTTTGAATAAGTAGCTGGTGTCCTGCAAGGGTTAAACAGCGTTGGTCAAAAAATATTACACTGGAAACCCGCACAGGGGGGTCACTTACATATGACCCACTTGCCATTTCTTTTGACCAACAAGGATTTGGGCAGAAATTGGGCACTAAATTGGGCATGGGTCCCAAAACATCATTTTGAAAAAGTAGCTGGTGTTCTGCAAGGGTTAAACAGCGTTGGTCAACAAATATTACACTGGAAACCCGCACAGGGGGGTCACTTACATATGACCCACTTGCCATTTCTTTTGACCAACAAGGATTTGGGCAGTAATAGGGCAGTAAAGTGGGCATGGGTCCCAGATGTCATCATTTTGAATAAGTAGCTGGTGTCCTGCAAGGGTTAAACAGCGTTGATCAAAAAATATTACACTGGAAACCCGCACAGGGGGGTCACTTACATATGACCCACTTGCCATTTCTTTTGACCAACAAGGATTTGGGCAGAAATTGGGCACTAAAGTGGGCATGGGTTCCAGAATCATCATTTTGAATAAGTAGCTGGTGTTCTGCAAGGGTTAAACAGCGTTGGTCAAAAATTTTTACACTGGAAACCCGCACAGGGGGGTAACTTACATATGACCCACTTGCCATTTCTTTTGACCAAGGATTTGGGCAGTAATAGGGCAGTAAAGTGGGCATGGGTCACAGATGTCATTATTTTGAATAAGTAGCTGGTGTCCTGCAAGGGTTAAACAGTGTTGGTCAAAACATATTACACTTGAAACCCACACAGGGGGCTTGCCTACATATGACCCACTTGCAAATTCTTTTGACCAACAATGATTTGGGCAGAAATTGGGCACTAAAGTGGGCATGGGTCCCAGATCTCATCATTTTGAATAAGTAGCTGGTGTTCTGCAAGGGTTAAACAGCGTTGGTCAACAAATATTACACTGGAAACCCGCACAGGGGGGTCACTTACATATGACCCTTTTGCCATTTCTTTTGACCAACAAGGATTTGGGCAGAAATAGGGCACTAAAGTGGGCATGGGTTCCAGAATCATCATTTTGAATAAGTAGCTGGTGTTCTGCAAGGGTTAAACAGCGTTGGTCAAAAAAATATTACACTGGAAACCCGCACAGGGGGGGTCACTTACATATGACCCTTTTGCCATTTCTTTTGACCAACAAGGATTTGGGCAGTAATAGGGCAGTAAAGTGGGCATGGGTCACAGATGTCATTATTTTGAATAAGTAGCTGGTGTCCTGCAAGGGTTAAACAGTGTTGGTCAAAACATATTACACTTGAAACCCACACAGGGGGGTCAGATACATATGATCCACTTGCAATTTCTTTTGACCAACAATGATTTGGGCAGAAAATGGGCACAAAAATGGGCATGGGTCCCAGATATCATTTTGAATAAGTAGCTGGTGTCCTGCAAGGGTTAAACAGCGTTGGTCAAAAAATATTACACTGGAAACCCGCACAGGGGGGTCACTTACATATGACCCACTTGCCATTTCTTTTGACCAACAAGGATTTGGGCAGAAATTGGGCACTAAATTGGGCATGGGTCCCAAAACATCATTTTGAAAAAGTAGCTGGTGTTCTGCAAGGGTTAAACAGCGTTGGTCAACAAATATTACACTGGAAACCCGCACAGGGGGGTCACTTACATATGACCCACTTGCCATTTCTTTTGACCAACAAGGATTTGGGCAGTAATAGGGCAGTAAAGTGGGCATGGGTCCCAGATGTCATCATTTTGAATAAGTAGCTGGTGTCCTGCAAGGGTTAAACAGCGTTGATCAAAAAATATTACACTGGAAACCCGCACAGGGGGGTCACTTACATATGACCCACTTGCCATTTCTTTTGACCAACAAGGATTTGGGCAGAAATTGGGCACTAAAGTGGGCATGGGTTCCAGAATCATCATTTTGAATAAGTAGCTGGTGTTCTGCAAGGGTTAAACAGCGTTGGTCAAAAATTTTTACAATGGAAACCCGCACAGGGGGGTAACTTACATATGACCCACTTGCCATTTCTTTTGACCAAGGATTTGGGCAGTAATAGGGCAGTAAAGTGGGCATGGGTCACAGATGTCATTATTTTGAATAAGTAGCTGGTGTCCTGCAAGGGTTAAACAGTGTTGGTCAAAACATATTACACTTGAAACCCACACAGGGGGCTTGCCTACATATGACCCACTTGCAATTTCTTTTGACCAACAATGATTTGGGCAGAAATTGGGCACTAAAGTGGGCATGGGTCCCAGATCTCATCATTTTGAATAAGTAGCTGGTGTTCTGCAAGGGTTAAACAGCGTTGGTCAACAAATATTACACTGGAAACCCGCACAGGGGGGTCACTTACATATGACCCACTTGCCATTTCTTTTGACCAACAAGGATTTGGGCAGAAATAGGGCACTAAAGTGGGCATGGGTTCCAGAATCATCATTTTGAATAAGTAGCTGGTGTTCTGCAAGGGTTAAACAGCGTTGGTCAAAAAATATTACACTGGAAACCCGCACAGGGGGGGTCACTTACATATGACCCACGTGCCATTTCTTTTGACCAACAAGGATTTGGGCAGTAATAGGGCAGTAAAGTGGGCATGGGTCACAGATGTCATTATTTTGAATAAGTAGCTGGTGTCCTGCAAGGGTTAAACAGTGTTGGTCAAAACATATTACACTTGAAACCCACACAGGGGGGTCAGATACATATGATCCACTTGCAATTTCTTTTGACCAACAATGATTTGGGCAGAAAATGGGCACAAAAATGGGCATGGGTCCCAGATATCATTTTGAATAAGTAGCTGGTGTCCTGCAAGGGTTAAACAGCGTTGGTCAAAAAATATTACACTGGAAACCCGCACAGAAGGGTCACTTACATATGACCCACTTGCCATTTCTTTTGACCAACAAGGATTTGGGCAGAAATAGGGCACTAAAGTGGGCATGGGTCCCAGAATCATCATTTTGAATAAGTAGCTGGTGTTCTGCAAGGGTTAAAAAGCGTTGGTCAAAACATCTTACACTTGGAATCCACACAGGGGGGTCACTTACATATGACCCACTTGCCATTTCTTTTGACCAACAAGGATTTGGGCAGAAAATGGGCACTAAAGTGGGCATAGGTCCCAGATTTCATCATTTTGAATAAGTAGCTGGTGTCCTGAAAGGGTTACACAGCGTTGGTCAAACAGTATGACACTTGAAACCTGCACAGGGGGGTCAGATACATATGACCCACTTGCAATTTCTTTTGACCAACAAGGATTTGGGTAGAAATTGGGCACGAAACTGGGCATAGGTCCCAGATGTCATTATTTTGAATAAGTAGCTGGTGTACTGCAAGGGTTAAACAGTGTTGGTCAAAACATATTACACTTCAAACCCACACAGGGGTGTCACCTACATATGACCCACTTGCAATTTCTTTTGACGAACAAGGATTTGGGCAGAAATTGGGCACTAAAGTGGGCATGGGTCCCAAAACATCATTTTGAATAAGTAGCTGGTGTCCTGCAAGGGTTAAACAGCGTTGGTCAAAAAATATTACACTGGAAACCTGCACAGGGGGGTCACTTACATATGACCCACTTGCCATTTCTTTTGACCAACAAGGATTTGGGCAGAAAATGGGCACTAAAGTGGGCATAGGTCCCAGATTTCATCATTTTGAATAAGTAGCTGGTGTCCTGAAAGGGTTACACAGCGTTGGTCAAACAGTATGACACTTGAAACCTGCACAGGGGGGTCAGATACATATGACCCACTTGCAATTTCTTTTGACCAACAAGGATTTGGGTAGAAATTGGGCACGAAACTGGGCATAGGTCCCAGATGTCATTATTTTGAATAAGTAGCTGGTGTACTGCAAGGGTTAAACAGTGTTGGTCAAAACATATTACACTTCAAACCCACACAGGGGTGTCACCTACATATGACCCACTTGCAATTTCTTTTGACGAACAAGGATTTGGGCAGAAATTGGGCACTAAAGTGGGCATGGGTCCCAAAACATCATTTTGAATAAGTAGCTGGTGTCCTGCAAGGGTTAAACAGCGTTGGTCAAAAAATATTACACTGGAAACCTGCACAGGGGGGTCACTTACATATGACCCACTTGCCATTTCTTTTGACCAACAAGGATTTGGGCAGAAATTGGGCACTAAAGTGGGCATGGGTTCCAGAATCATCATTTTGAATAAGTAGCTGGTGTTCTGCAAGGGTTAAACAGCGTTGGTCAAAAAATATTACACTGGAAACCCGCACAGGGGGGTCACTTACATATGACCCACTTGCCATTTCTATTGACCAACAAGGATTTGGGCAGTAATAGGGCAGTAAAGTGGGCATGGGTTCCAGAATCATCATTTTGAATAAGTAGCTGGTGTTCTGCAAGGGTTAAACAGCGTTAGTCAAAAAATATTACACTGGAAACCCGCACAGAAGGTTCACTTACATATGACCCACTTGCCATTTCTTTTGACCAACAAGGATTTGGGCAGAAATTGGGCACTAAAGTGGGCATGGGTCCCAGAATCATCATTTTGAATAAGTAGCACAGTGCTCTGCTCCGGTGCTTCCCTCTTACTGTATGGATCATGTTGGAGGGTATGCTGCAGCCACCTGTGCTGACACCTGTCCCAGCCATACCTAGTGCAGCACAGGTGATGACAATCAATCATACAGTAAGAGGGAAGCACAGGAGCAGAGCATTGTGTACCTATGGAATGGGTCATGTTGGAGGGTATGCTGCAGCCACCGCTGCTGACTCCTGTCCCAGCCATACCTAGTGCAGCACTGGTGAGGGCAGTCATACAGTAAGAGGGAAGTCCAGGAGCAGAGCGTTGTGTACCTATAAAATGGGTCATGTTGGAGGGTATGCTTCAGCCACCTGTACTGACACCTGTCCCAGCCATACCTAGTGCAGCACAGGTGAGAGCAGTCATACAGTAAGAGGGAAGACCAGGAGCAGAGCATTGTGCACCTATGGAATGGGTCATGTTGGAGGGTATGCTGCAGCCACCTGTGCTGACACCTGTCCCAGCCATACCTAGTGCAGCACAGGTGAGGGCAGTCATACAGTAAGAGGGAAGCACAGGAGCAGAGCATTGTGTACCTATGGAATGGGTCATGTTGGAGGGTATGCTGCAGCCACCTGTACTGACACCTGTCCCAGCCATACCTAGTGCAGCACTGGTGAGAGCAGTCATACAGTAAGAGGGAAGCACAGGAGCAGAGCATTGTGCACCTATGGAATGGGTCATGTTGGAGGGTATGCTGCAGCCACCTGTGCTGACTCCTGTCCCAGCCATACCTAGTGCAGCACAGGTGATGACAATCAATCATACAGTAAGAGGGAAGCACAGGAGCAGAGCATTGTGCACCTATGGAATGGGTCATGTTGGAGGGTATGCTGCAGCCACCTGTGCTGACTCCTGTCCCAGCCATACCTAGTGCAGCACAGGTGAGGGCAGTCATACAGTAAGAGGGAAGTCCAGGAGCAGAGCATTGTGCACCTATGGGATGGGTCATGTTGGAGGGTATGCTGCAGCCACCTGTGCTGACACCTGTCTCAGCCATACCTAGTGTAGCACAGGTGAGGGCAGTCATACAGTAAGAGGGAAGCACAGGAGCAGAGCATTGTGTACCTATGGTATAGGTCATGTTGGAGGGTATGCTGCAGCCACCTGTGCTGACACCTGTCCCAGCCATACCTAGTGCAGCACAGGTGATGACAATCAATCATACATTAAGAGGGAAGCACAGGAGCAGAGCATTGTGCACCTATGGAATGGGTCATGTTGGAGGGTATGCTGCAGCCACTTGTGCTGACTCCTGTCCCAGCCATACCTAGTGCAGCACAGGTGAGAGCAGTCATACAGTAAGAGGGAAGCACAGGATCAGAGCATTGTGCACCTATGGAATGGGTCATGTTGGAGGGTATACTGCAGCCACCTGTGCTGACTCCTGTCCCAGCCATACCTAGTGCAGCACAGGTGAGGGCAGTCATACAGTAAGAGGAAGCACAGGAGCAGAGCATTGTGTACCTATGGAATGGGTCATGTTGGAGGGTATGCTGCAGCCACCTGTGCTGACTCCTGTCCCAGCCATACATAGTGCAGCACAGGTGAGGGCAGTCATACAGTAAGAGGGAAGACCAGGAGCAGAGCATTGTGCACCTATGGAATGGGTCTTATTGGAGGGTATGCTGCAGCCACCTGTGCTGACTCCTGTCCCAGCCATACCTAGTGCAGCACAGGTGAGAGCAGTCATACAGTAAGAGGGAAGCACAGGAGCAGAGCATTGTGCACCTATGGAATGGGTCATGTTGGAGTAGGGTGACCAACTCATCCCTTTAATCCGGGACACATAATAATTACACAGGTTCTGTGGCTGGCTTTCACCTGGTTTTAAACTGCCACACCTCAAGACTCCATTTCACCTGGTTTTAAACTGCCACAGAACCTGTGTAATTAATATGTGTCCCGGATTAAAGGGATGAGTTGGTCACCCTATGTTGGAGGGTATGCTGCAGCCACCTGTGCTGACTCCTGTCCCAGCCATACCTAGTGCAGCACAGGTGATGACAATAAATCATACTGGCTCAGAATGTATGGAGCAGTACACAGAGTGGGGAACTGTCCCCCACATCCTGCCAAACACTACTGATGTAATATATCACAGGTTCTCACCTTGGGCCTTCAGGACCCCACACAGTGCATGTTTTCCAGGTCTCCTCACAGAATCACAAGTGAAATATTTAGCTCCACCTGTGGATCTTTAAAAATGTGTCAGTGAGTTATGAGTACACCTGTACACCTGTCGGGTGACCTGGAAAACGTGAACTGTGTGGGGTCCTAAGGACCGAGTTTAAGAACCACTATACGACTGATATATTATAGTATAAGATACAACAACTGATATACTATACCAGCGGTCAGGGATCTCGGTCCTCACGCAGTGCATGTTTTGCAGGTCTACTCACAGAATCACAAGTGAAATAATTAATTCCACCTGCGGACCTTATAAAATGTGTCTGTGAGTAATTAGTACACCTGTGCACCTGCTGGGTTACTAGCAAAACATGCACTGTGTGGGGTGATGAGGACTGAGTTACCTGACCACTGGCATATACTATGTCATTCATTCCAGGCTGCAGTGATTACCTGGCAGTGGCTGAGGGTAATTAGGAGGGGTCAGGTGAGATTGCCCCAGGTGGAGGTAATTGCAGCAGGTAGATATGATGGGTGTGGCACTGCAGGGTTTGTACTGGGGCTAGGATGGAGTTGTGGGTGATAGTGCTGTGATGGATGGTAATGGGGTTTGTGTGCAGCACAGAACACACCAGCAGCTGGACACTCGTCTGTCTGTGGGTCCTTTCTCTGCTAGCCCACCATCCCCTATGGGCCCCATCAGTGTAAAATGTGGAGAAGACACAATGGTGGTCACAGTGCAGAAGGACCTCTATGGTAATGGGAGGCTAGTGAAGGCCTCTGACCTGACCCTTGGACCCCAGCAGTGGAAACCCTATTCAGAGAGCGTGGCTGCTGTGGTCTTCCAGAAAAGTCTGCAGGACTGTGGCACTGCTGTCCAGGTGAGGACTAGGGGTGATGGAGTGTCCTGGTCTTTGGGCCTACAGTATGTATGGGAAGGTCCTGTGGGGTAACCTGTGCTATGTAGCAGCAGTAAGCTATAGCCATGCTCCTTCCACTGTAGCTACTGCTGTTATCTGATAGGCTGCAGCTTATATATGTAATGTGGCAATGCGTGTGTACCTCATACTGGTGCCACCTCCATACCTCCCCAAATGGCCCCTTCCAGCAGGGACAACATGCACTCTACAGGTGGTTTCTTACCAAAAAGATGAACTAGGCGCTGATATGAGATGTTTTTGAAATACACAATCTAGCTGCTGCTTGGGTGAGGTCTATAGTATACCTCTGGTACAAATGGCAAGAAAAAACACCTAGAAACTTACGTCTATATAATAAAGCAGCGCTGTTCCTTTAAATAAGTTTAAACATATAGGGATTGTCTGAAAAAGATTTTACATTTATTAAAAAGTACACAGTTTAAACACAACAATTTTAAAACCTAAGTGTGAGCAGCCTGGTATGGATGGTGTTGGCAGTTTAGGTAGTCCTCTTAGGGTATATTGTTAAATAGAGCCACTGCTGAGAGCAATAAATGTCATACCCCTTTCACACCGCACTTTTAAAACGGTATATTGCCGGGGTTTTTTTTCCATTTTAAAACGTTTCAGGCTGCAATGTGAAAGTGCCAGAGTTGATTTACCGGTTAAAGTTAACCGGTATTTCAACACGGTTAAAAAGCTCTATTTCAATGGCTTTAAATGTGTCCCTTGGGGGTTAAATGGTTTGTCTTTATGTGCAATGGGCATTGCGGTGTTGGCATTATGTGTAATGGGCATTGCTGTGTTTTCTTTATGTGAAATAGGCATTACGGTGTGTGGCAATATGTGTAATGGGGATTGCGGTGCTGGCATTATGTGTAAAGGGCATTTCTTAATTGGCATTATGCTTAATGGGTATTGCAGTGTTGGCTTTATGTGGAATGGGCATTACGGTGTGTGGCATTACAGTGTAAAAATTTTTTTTTAAATTTAAATTTTATTACATAATTTTTCACAGTATATACAATACAATTACATCCCGTCATTATTTCCTGTATGCACTTTTCTTATACATATTCAAAATATCTTTATACACTTTTCATATACAAATTCAAAATATCTTTATGACGGCCAGACCAACCCACATACAAAAAAAAAAAGAAAAAAAAACTCAAAAACCAACAGAAGAAGAAAAAAAAAAAAAAAAAAAAAAAGAAAGAAGCTAAACAATATTGGATTGCATAGGAATGTTCTCTCCTCCTCAGATTTATCATGATCCACACTATCACCTCTACTGCCCTGCCAATTTCATGATACATGATCATGGTCCCCTTAATTATATCCTATTAACCTATCCGAAGAACCCCTAACCCTCTCAGTGCCCATATGTGTATGGCGGAGGAAGGCCATTGTATTCGAGCCATGGGCCCCATATCTTCCCAAATATTACAGATGTATCCTCCACAATGCTTGCTAAATATTCTAGATGGTATATGTCCCAAATTGATGCTAGAATCGCTTGTTTAGCTGGAATATTTATTGATTTCCAATGAAGGGCAATCTTTATCTTTACCGCTCCACATATAAACCATATCAATTTTTGCTGGTGTTTTAAAATACCCGGGAAATTTTGTGGTAGCAAAAAATAGCTAGGTTCCTCTGGTATTTGGATTCTCAACACCCTTTTGATCAAATCCTGTATAAATACCCAGATCCCCCTTATTTTAGGGCATCCCCAAAAAATATGGGACAAAGTACCTCTCATTCCACATTCTCTCCAGCATTCATCTGACATATTTGGGAACATTTGGGCCAATTTAATTGGTGTCATATACCATCTTGTATACAATTTATATGCATTTTCTCTGTATCTAATTGAGGGTGAAACCGACACTATATTTTGTTTGATTTTATCCCACACTTTATTCTCCAGCTGTATTCCCAGCTCATGTTCCCATGCCATTTCATGGGCTGCTCGTCTTGGCTTGTTATAATTAAGTAATAATTTATATATTGTTGATATCAAGCCTTTCGAGCAAGCCCTTTTAAGGCATAATGTTTCCACAGCTGTCTTTTTCTCCTGTAGATGTCCCCTTGATATAGAGCCGAAGAAACTCCTAAGCTGTAAAAATTGAAAGAAGCCGTTTGTGGGTAAATTATATTTCCCCTGTAACTCTCTAAACAGGGGGAACATCCGTGACTCTGAGATTTCATTTATAAATAGGATCTCTTTTCCTGCCCAATCCTTAAAATATGACTTATCTTTTCCCGGTGGGAAATTCGGATTATCCCTTAATGGGACCATTTTTGGGGGATTTGAAAGTAAATCATATTTTTTTGTTATTCTGTCCCAAATATTCAATGTAAATGTGATCGTAGGGAACTTACATACTATGGAGGGTCTCAGTTTCCGTGGAATCCACAGAAGGGTCGAGATCGACTGCATTTGCATCAGTTCCGACTCCACTTGGACCCATCTTCTAGACTCCGAGCTAGAATGCCATAATATTGCCTGTGCCAAATGAGCCGCTAAATAATACTTTTGAATATTTGGGACCCCTAGCCCGCCCTCTTTACTAGCATTTTGTAAAATTTTCAGTCTCACCCTGGGTTTTTTCCCTGCCCACAAGAAGCGGGTAAACATCTTATGTAGGTTCTTTATTATACTACTAGGGATTGCAATTGGAAGTGCCTGAATCAGATACAATAACCTAGGGAGAACGTTCATCTTTAATGCATTTGCCCTCCCTGACCATGATATAAACATTTCTGACCACCTGTTTATATCTTTTTGTAACTCATTGATCAGTCTTGGGTAATTTGCTTGAAAAAGATTATTATAGTATTTTGTTAAGAATATTCCCAGATATTTCAGATTATTTTTTTTCCATACAAATTGATATAAACCTGCTATCTGATTTTTCATTTCTTGCGGCAAATTTATATCTAGTACTTCCGTCTTAGCTCTATTTATCTTAAAATTCGAAATCCCTCTAAAATCCTGTAGGATCTGGAACAAGGCGGCCAGGGAACCCAATGGGGTTGTTAGGGTGAGCAAAATATCATCTGCATATAATGAGATTTTATATTCCTCCTCCCCTATAACTACCCCCTTGATATCTCTCTCCTCCCGAATTTTTATGGCTAAGGGCTCAATCATAAGGGCAAAAATTAAAGGGGATAATGGGCAACCCTGCCTTGTTCCGTTCTTGATTAGAAATGGTCGTGATTTAATCCCATTTGCTACCACTGTCGCTGCTGGTGCAGCATATAACGCATTCAGTCCTGTCAGAAAGGTGCCCGCAAACCCAAATCGGCTCAATGTCTGGTTCATATATGACCATGATACCCGGTCAAAAGCCTTCTCGGCATCGAGGCTCATGACCATTGTGGGTTTCTTTTCTCTGTCTACGTAATCTATAATATTAATGGCTTTTCTAATATTGTCACAGGCCTGCCTGTTCTGGATGAACCCGACCTGATCCGAATGGACCAGGCTCGTGATCACCCCGGACAGTCGATTGGCCAGAATTTTTGAAAACACCTTGAGGTCGACATTTAAAAGTGATATTGGGCGGTAGCTCCCACACACTGTTGGGTCTCTACCTGGTTTGGAGAGTAGAATTATCTCGGCCT
Organism: Crinia signifera; assembly: GCF_055691185.1. Lineage (NCBI taxonomy): Eukaryota > Metazoa > Chordata > Amphibia > Anura > Myobatrachidae > Crinia > Crinia signifera. The sequence continues at coordinate 111,163,574 of NC_139218.1, read as the reverse complement.
TCACCGTCTCTATATCAAAGGCCTCCCCCTCTAGTATTTTATTAAATAATATTTTTAAATGTGGGGTGAGTAAGGCACTAAATTTTTTATAGTAAATGGCCGAAAGGCCGTCGAGGCCTGGGGCTGAATTATTTTTTAGGTTTTTAATAACTCCGCTAATCTCTTCAATTGTGATCTCCTTATTTAGCTGTTGTCGGTCCTCTTCTGATAGCTGGGGTAGTACTAGTGAAGCAAAAAAGTTCTCCAGTTTATTTTTAATCATCTCCTCTTGTTCTCTTACCGGGATATTATATAACTCTTCATAATAAGTTCTGAAGAGCTGTACTATTTTTTGGGGATCATACGTTAAAATGTTCTGGGTATCTTTTATGGCTAATATACGATTACGCTGTCTCTGGGCCCGTAATCTTGAGGCCAGTATTGCATCTGCTTTGTCTCCCTTAGCATAAAATTTATATTGAAGCCACTTCATTGTTTTGGCAGCTTTTGTTGACTGGATTTGATAAAGTTGGCTTTTTAACTTCAGCATTTTACTATAAATCTTTTTCTTTGGTTTCCTTTGATGTATACTGTTTAATCTTTCTATCTGTTGTTCCAGTTCCCGACAGGCCTTCAGATCTTTTAATTTTTGAGCATTAGCCAATGAAATAAACTGCCCTCTAATTACAGCTTTATGGGCTGCCCACACTGTAGATGTTGCTACATCCTCCGTACAATTAATCTCGAAATATTCTTTCAAATGGGATTCTATCTGGTTTATGTTTTCTTTTTTCAGTAAAAGGGCTGAATTTAGTCTCCATTTACTCTGTGGGGTGGATCCTAATTTTAATTTTAGTATCATCAATACTTCTCGGTGGTCTGACCATACCACTGTCCTATTTTTTACTTCCTTTAACTCAGGTAATATACAATTATTTATTAAAAAAAGATCTATTCTCGAATGTATTTTATGCGGAATCGAGAAATGCGTGTAGTCGCGCTCCGTAGGATACAATATTCTCCAGGCATCAAACAAGTTATTTGTTATGATTACGTCTGCCAATCTCAGAGATTCCATAATTGTATTTCTACTTGGAGGGACAGTGGCCTCTCTATCCTTCTTTAGATCCTGGACCGCATTAAAGTCCCCACCTATAATAACTCTGCCCTTTTCCAGTTTATTTAAATGGTTCCAAAACTCCTTGTGAAAACTACCATGTTCTTGGTTCGGGATATAAACAGATGCCAATGTTACATAGTTTCCATTTGTATTAATTACCACGATACTAAATCGACCCATAATATCCATATATGAGTGCTCTATCCTATATGCCAGAGACTGATGCAATAAAATAGCTGTACCTTTAGTTTTTTTTTTTTGAGGTTGAATAAAAGACAGTTGGAAAAGCACTAGATGACAGAGACGGATGCTCTGCCTTAAAGTGTGTCTCCTGCAGAAAAATAATCTGTGCTTTCGACCTTTTAAAGTGCTGAATTGCCATTGTTCTTTTACGTGGCGAATTTAGCCCATTAACATTAAGTGACAGTATTTTCAACGTCATAGTAATACTTTTATCATGCCGCTAATACATCCAGGGAGAACGTACCTTACATACAATCCACGTATAGAATAAAATAACACAAAAAATACCAAATAAATCAAAAAAAAAACACATTCAAGGAATCTACCGTTCCAAAACACTAAACACAACATGTGACGCCTTGGCGTCTTTTTAAACATCATAAACCAGCCATTAGGTCTTAAATATGGCTTCCCGCAGTTAACCTGGGCACTGTCCATTTCTTTGGGCAGTGTCCTTCAACTGCTCGGGGTGGGGAGAGGATAAGCCGTCCAACTCGGACGAGGGACCCCTCTCACTTTACCTACTACTCTCTTTCTCAATATACTCTCATGCTTCTTTATTACATATACCCAACACCTTATCAATGCCCTGCCCTTATCCAGCCCAACCAGGGCAGAATATCCCCCTCCATAACTCCTGGTGGGGTGAATAGAAAAAAAGAAAAAAAAATAATGACCGCCCCTAAGGGGAAAGAGGAGATAGGAAAAAAAAAAAAAAAAAAAAAAACGGGGAAGGGGAATAGGTAAGTGTATTCTAATATTCTAAGTGTATTCTATCCTTGTGAATTTTAACTTATAACTTGTCCCAATATCCTAAACTTAGCCCGTGTCTTTTGTACCATAATCAGTGTGTAACACAAAAAAAAAAAAAAAAAAAAAAAAACCCAGAAATAAATTCAGTGAATATGTGTTCTATGAGAGCCCATCAAAGAGCTCATATACTCTAATTGTGTCTATTTTTTATGGTTTATATATCAACGTCCGTGTCTTTCTTACTGTATTTAGTGTATTGGGAAAGGGAAGGAAGAAAAAAAAAAAAAAAAAAAAAAATTTAAAATTTTTCCCCACTCATTTCCCCTAGGTAATACATGTCATACAGGCATTACATATAATTTCAGTCTTATTTCTTTAAGACATTTTAAGCATTTTTAAAACATAGAGAAAAAGAGATGAAGAAGAGAAGCAAAAAAAGAAAACAAAAAACACAACAAAAAAAGAAGTCAGAATGGGGTAGGAAGGGAAGAAGACATAGAAAACTCCCATATCACCTCTTGGAATAATCCACCCCCTCCACTCCCTTTCCCCCCTCTATCCATCTTCCTCCTCTCCCTCACTTCCCCTTTCTCTCTCCATCTCTTTCTCTCTTTATATGCCAGAACAGTTTTCTATTTTAGTATAAGCACATTAATAGGATTATTTTTTCTCTTCTCCTTCCCTTTTTCCTCCATTTCCTTCCCTCCCTCTTTTTTTTTTCTTTTCTTTCTCTCCCCCTGGGACCCACCACCCTCATGACCATTTCCAGTCCTTGCCATAGGCTTAGAGCTATCTTTATGTTTTTGTCCATTCTGGTCTTGGGGGATTTTCTTCTATAATCCGCTCAATGTCCGTTTGAATCTGAAGCGATTTTGTAGCATTGTCTCTCTGCTTCAGAACCTCTAGGCCTTCTTCCACCTTTCTTATATTGTGCCTTTTTCCTTCAAACGTGAATTGGAGGGAGAAGGGGAAACCCCATCTATATAAGATCTTCTGTTCCTGTAGAATTTTAGTCACCTGCCCCATTTCTCTCCTTTTCCTCAAAGTGGAAGGTGCAATATCTTGAAATACAAGCAACTGAGATTCTTTATAGCTAATAGCGCCCGAGCGCCTACATGCTTCAAGAAACCGGTTCCTAGTCTGGAAGTAATGCATACGTAATATCACATCCCTGGGCGGTTGATCTGGTGCCGGTTTCCTCCGGAGTGATCTATGTGCCCGATCTAATAATAGCTCATCATCTTTACAATCTGGTATCATGGAGTTAAAAAACCCCTTTAGGTAAGCTGGGAGCTGCACCTCCTCAATGCTTTCAGGGATATTCCGTATGCGTACATTGTTTCTACGTGACCGATTTTCTAAATCTTCGATCTGATCACGCATAGAGGTTACCTCCTCTTTTAGATCTATGAATTCTCTTTGTAATTTCTCCTGATAATTACAGGTTTCATCTGTTTTACGTTCCAAAGTATCTATTCGTGATCCTAACGAATTTATCTCTGTTTTTAATTCCTGCACTGCTGCGCGTAATTCCACTTTAAATGTAGAGATTAGTCTTTGTGCTAGTGCTTCATAGTGATCAGTCTCTGATAATTGTTTCACTTCGTCTGAAGCTAACGATTGCATTGAGGTATTCCCTGATGGGGGGGATTGTTGATTAATTTGTTTTTTCTTTTTTGAAAAAAAAGATGTTTGATCTTGGGTTTGGGCTTGCGTTTGAGCTTGGTTTCTGCGCCCTTTATTCGACATTTGAACAAAAAGGGATGACTGCCAGGCAGGGGCAAATTCGCTACCCCTCCTGTAGACCGTTCTCTTTTATAAATAGTTTGAGAAATAGCTCAATTTATTAATTCAAGCAGGTATAGTGAGAGGGTTACATGGGTCACCTCATCCTCTGACTGGGTCCTACGTCATCTTAACCTCTGTTCCAACCGCCTGGGTATAATGAGACGCCATTTAGGCCAGCAAATATTCCCATACGTTTATGCAAGTGTCTAAGAAAAGTATGGGGTCAGAGGGGTCGTGCGGGGACCTTTAGTTTATATTTCTGGATATATCTCCAGGGGTTATCCCCCTACGGCCTCTAATTTAGAGAGAGGAGCAAGCCAAAAAAAATAAATAAATAAATAAATAAACAAGTAAATAAATTAAGCGGGTGGGGTGTCAGCCCTCTCACCAACACCGGGCTTCCAGCGTCTGTTCTTCCCGCTTTCTATCCCTGCTCCTGGGCTCCAGGGAGTTCTTCAACCCGCAGAGCCTGCTAACCAGACTCCCGGCTCCGAAGGTCTCCCCGTCTCCCCTCTCTCCGTGAGGTCTGTTGTGTGGGCTGGTGCAGCTTTGATTCTCAGGACTAGCACCTCAGCACCGTGTGCTTCTGTCCTGTGTAGCCGTCTCCGCCTCTGTGCCCCGACCACCGCTCCACACTACAGGCTTTTTCTCTCAGATCCTCTCCGGACCACACGCCCCTCTGTCTCCCACCTGCTTTGCACCGCTGCCGCCCGTCCTCAGCCTGCAGCGTCTGCACAGGGCAGACTCCCGGCTCCGAGGTTGCGCGGTCGGTATCGGCTCCACTCCCGGTGAGTAATACCCGTGCTCTGTGCGTCTCTTCTATCCCGGTTCTGAAGCGCAATGGCGGCCCGGTCTCAACCTGCAGTGTCCGCACGTGTCGGACACCCGGCTCCGAGATAGCGGGCGGCCACAACCGCTTCACGCCGGCTAATGCAGACAGGTTTTCGGGCTGTTTGAGACCCAGTCTCCGTCCTCACGGTGGCCTTGGAGAGGCGAGCGCACTTCACACATGCGACCGCCCCTTCCGTATCCTCCCCAACAAATACATTCTACATGTTGTTCCCTACAGTGTAAAATTTTGCAGTGCGTTCTGTCCCTGTTTCTGGGTTGTGTTTGTGAGTAGGGGAATGATTGTTTAATCAGTGCTGCATACTACATAGAGGGGAGGGGAGAGGGTAGGGTGGTGAAATGATGGTGATGGTGGTGGGCCACTTGCTTGTGTTGCCCCCCAGGCTGAAAGTTGCCAGCCATCCCCTGATCACAATAGCAGTTTATGGGGGCATAGCAGCTTGTGGCGCTGTGGGGGCATAGCAGCTTGTTGTCTCCTCACAGAATCACAAGTGAAATAATTAACTCCACCTGCGGACCTTATAAAATGTGAGTAATTAGTACACCTGTGCACCTGCTGGGTTACCAGCAAGACATGCACTGTGTGGGGTAATGTGGGCCGAGTTACCTGACCACTGGCATATACTAGTGATAGCCAACCCTAGCCCTCGAGAGCTACTAACAGTTCACATTTTCCAGACAACCTAGCTGCTGCACTCATTAATCACCGACACATTTTAAAAGATCCACAGATGGAGCTAATTAGCTCACTTGTGATTCTGTGAGGAGACCTGCAAAACATGCACTGTTGGTAGCTCTCGAGGACTAGGGTTGGCTACCCCAGTACTATACTATGTCATCCATTCCAGGCACAGGCTGCAGTGATTACCTGGCAGTGGCTGAGGGTAATTAGGAGGGGTCAGGTGAGATTGCCCCAGGTGGAGGTAATTGCAGCAGGTATATATGATGGGTGTGGCACTGCAGGGTTTGAACTGGGGCTAGGATGGAGCTGTGGATGGTGGTAATGGGGTTTGGGCGCAGCACAGAACACACCAGCAGCAGGACACTCGTCTGTCTGTGGGTCCTTTCTCTGCTAGCCCACCATCCCCTATGGGCCCCATCATTGTACAATGTGGAGAAGACACAATGGTGGTAATGGGGAGGCAAGTCAGAAAGTATTGAGATGAGAGCACGGGGTGAGCCGGCGGAAGGGGTGGACAGACACGGGGTGAGCCGGCGGAAGGGGTGGACAGACACTGGGTGAGGAGGCGTGGCGGGAGCAGCCGCGGGTGGATGAGATGGAGAACTGAGCGCGGGGGGGGGGGGGGGTGTATGCAGCCATTGGGCGGATAAGATGGAGAAGGGGGGCACGGGTGAGAACTGATGGGGGAGGCAGGGCCAATGGCGGGTGTTGTGCGCGGCCGCCGGGCGTGTGGTGGAGGTGCAGCCGTGAGTGTGAAATGCACCCCGTAAAATGTGTACCTGCAGTGCACAGCACACAGCAATCCCCGCGCTCCTGTCGCTTCAAAGCTTCTTAGTCACATGGGTGTGACGTCATCTGAGGGCAGCAGGTCACATTGCGGACGACGTCATCAAGGATCCTTTCCACGAAGGGAAATTAGCCGCTACCAGGGCAAGAGGAGAGAGAGGGTGGGCTAGTGGGTGTGAGGCGAGAGAGGGTGAGCCTACTGGGCTAGAGGGGCTGAGGCGAGAGAGGGTGGGTGATGGGGTGAGTTGAACCAGGGGTGGGGGGTGCAGTTGACAGGTGGGCGAGATAGAGGAGAAGGAGGCTGGGGTGCACAGTGCAGCCGTGGGAGAATGGTGAAGTTTTCAGGTGGGTGAGAGGGGAAGGGGGGTGCACAGTGCAGCCATGGGTGAGAAGGGGTGGGTTGGGGTGCAGCCGTGGGGGAGAACCGAGGGGTGGGGTGCAGTTTCCAGGTGGGTGAGATGGAGAGGGGATGCTCAGTGCACCATGGGAGAGAAGGGGGGGTGCAGGCACCGATGAGAATCAGGAAGAAGGGGGGGTGCAGGCATCGGGTGGGTGACATGTAGCGCGCGTGGTGCGCAGCCGTCCGGTGGATGAGATAACGGGGCAGGCCCTAATTTCCCAAAGCCAGCGTCAATTCACCCCTCCCCCATCCCCAGTGGCGGCAGGACATCCCCCCCCCCATCCCCAGTGGCGGCAGGACATCCCCCCCCCCCCCCCCATCCCCAGTGGCGGCAGGACATCCCCCCCCCCCCCCATCCCCAGTGGCGGCAGGACATCCCCCCCCCCCCCATCCCCAGTGGCGGCAGGACATCCCCCCCCCCCCCATCCCCAGTGGCGGCAGGACATCCCCCCCCCCCATCCCCAGTGGCGGCAGGACATCCCCCCCCCCATCCCCAGTGGCGGCAGGACATCCCCCCCCCCCCCATCCCCAGTGGCGGCAGGACATTCCCCCCCCCCATCCCCAGTGGCGGCAGGACATCCCCCCCCCCATCCCCAGTGGCGGCAGGACATCCCCCCCCTATCCCCGGCAGGACACCCCCCACCCCATACCCAGCAAGACACCACCCCCCCCATACCCAGCGGTGGCAAGACACCACCCCCCCCATAACCAGCGGCAGCAGGACACCCCTCATAACCGGCGGCAGCAGGACACCCCTCATAACCGGCAGCGGCAGGACACCCCCCCCACCATACCCAGAGGCGGCAGGACACCACCACCACCCCCCCCCCCCCCGTAACCCAGCGGCGGCAGGACACCCCCCACCCCATACCCAGCTGCGGCAGGACACCCCCCACCCCATACCCAGCGGCAGCAGGACACCCCCCACCCCCATACCCAGCGGCGGCAGGACACCCCCCGCCCCCATAGGCAGCAGGACACCCCCCATACCCAACAGGACACCCCATACCCAGCGGCAGCAGAACACCCCCCACACCCAGCAGGACACCCCATACCCAGCGGCGGCAGGACACCCCCCACCGCCCCCCCATACCCAGCAGGACACCCCCAACCCATACCCTGCGGCGGCAGGACACCCCACACCCCCAGACACTGCGGCGGCCGGACCCCCCTATACCCAGCGGCAGCAGGACGCCCCCCCACCCCCAGCAGGACACCCCCCATACCCAGAGGCGGCAGGACACCCCCCATACCAAGCAGCGGCAGGACACCACAACCCCCCCCCCACCCAGCGGCGGTAGGACACCCCCCCCATACCTGGCGGCGGTAGGACACCCACCCCATACCCAGCAGGACACCCCCCCCACCCCATACCCAGCAGGACGCCCCCCCCACCCCCAGCGACGGCAGGACACACCCCCCCATACCCGCCGGCAGGACACCCACCCCATGGTAGCGGCAGGACCCCCCCCATACCCAGAGGCGGCGGCAGGACACCCCCCCCCCCCATACCCGGTGGCGGAAGGACCCCCCCCCCCCATACCCGGCGGTGACAGGACACCCCCCCCCCATACCCGGCAGCGGTAGGACACCCCCCCCCATACCAAGCGGCTGCAGGACACCCCCCACCCCCATACCCGGCAGGACACCCCTATACCCGGCAGGACACCCCCCACCCCCAAAACCTGCGGCGGTAGGACACCCCCCCCCACCCCCATACCCGGCAGGACACCCCCCCACCCCCATACCCGGCAGGACACCCCCCCACCCCCATACCCGGCAGGACACCCCCCCACCCCCATAACCGGCGGCGGCAGGCCACCCCCATACCCGGCGGCGGCAGGACACCCACCCCATGGCAGCGGCAGGACCCCCCCCCCATACCCAGAGGTGGCAGGACACCCCCCACCCCCATACCCAGAAGCACACCCCATACCCAGAGGTGGCAGGACACCTCCCCATACCCGCCGGCAGGACACCAACCCCATGGCAGCGGCAGGACCCCCCCCCCCATACCCAGAGGCGGCAGGACACCCCCCACCCCCATACCCAGCAGGACACCCCATACCCAGAGGTGGCAGGACACCCCCCCCATACCCGGCGGCGGCAGGACACCCCCCACCCCCATACCTGGCGGCGGCAGGACACCCCCCAACCCGGCAGGACACCCCCATATTTGGCTGCGGCAGGACACTTCCCCCCCCCCCCCCACCCCCAGCAGGACACCCCCCCCCATACCCAGCAGGACACCCCATACCCAGCAGGACACCCCATACCCAGCAGGACACCCCATACCCAGCAGGACACCCCATACCCATCGGCGGCAGGACACCCCCCCCCATACCCAGCGGCGGCAGGACACCCTCTACCCCCCATACCTGGCGGCAGTACACCCACTCCATACCCGGCGGCGGCAGGACACCCCCCCCCCCCATACCCAGCAGTACACCCCCCCCCCATACCGAGCAGGACACCCCCCACCCCCAGCGGCGGCAGGACACCCCCCCATACCCGGCGGCAGTACACCCACCCCATACCCGGTGGCGGCAGGACACCCCCCCCCCCCCATACCCAGCGGCACCAGTATACCCCTACCCTAGCGGCGGCAGGAAAGCCGGGGCCTGTGCACTCTCTCTCCCCCTCCACCCATGTAACACACCAGGGACATAGACAGGGGGAGGGTGTAAACGTGGGGTGCCCCAACTGTGATAAATACACTCCCAGTGTACCTGATGCCGCCGTGCTCTTTCCTGCAGTGCACGACGTACTCCGAGTCCTGCAGTGCCGGGAAAACTGGGCTGTGTGCTGACTCCTCCCCCTGATGACGACAGCAGTCACATGGAAGTGACGTCTTCAAACCTCCTTTCCACAAAGGGAATCTAGCCGCTACCTTAATACATCTGCCTGTGTTCTCTGCTGCTCATTGCGCCCTATAACCATGGCAACTAGACCTCCCACATTGCTGGCATACTGGTCACCAGGGGTCCCACATTACTGCCACCTGTACCATACCTAGTGCAGCACAGGTGAGGGCAGTCATACAGTAAGAGGGAAGCACAGGAGCAGAGCATTGTGTACCTATGGAATGGGTCATGTTGGAGGGTATGCTGCAGCCACCTGTGCTGACTCCTGTCCCAGCCATACCTAGTGCAGCACTGGTGAGGGCAGTCATACAGTAAGAGGGAAGTCCAGGAGCAGAGCATTGTGTACCTATGGAATGGGTCATGTTGGAGGGAATGCTTCAGCCACCTGTACTGACACCTGTCCCAGCCATACCTAGTGCAGCACTGGTGAGAGCAGTCATACAGTAAGAGGGAAGCACAGGATCAGAGCATTGTGCACCTATGGAATGGGTCATGTTGGAGGGTATGCTGCAGCCACTTGTGCTGACTCCTGTCCCAGCCATACCTAGTGCAGCACAGGTGAGAGCAGTCATACAGTAAGAGGGAAGCACAGGATCAGAGCATTGTGCAACTATGGAATGGGTCATGTTGGAGGGTATACTGCAGCCACCTGTGCTGACTCCTGTCCCAGCCATACCTAGTGCAGCACAGGTGAGGGAAGCACAGGAGCAGAGCATTGTGTACCTATGGTATAGGTCATGTTGGAGGGTATGCTGCAGCCACCTGTGCTGACACCTGTCCCAGCCATACCTAGTGCAGCACAGGTGATGACAATCAATCATACATTAAGAGGGAAGCACAGGAGCAGAGCATTGTGCACCTATGGAATGGGTCATGTTGGAGGGTATGCTGCAGCCACTTGTGCTGACTCCTGTCCCAGCCATACCTAGTGCAGCACAGGTGAGAGCAGTCATACAGTAAGAGGGAAGCACAGGATCAGAGCATTGTGCAACTATGGAATGGGTCATGTTGGAGGGTATACTGCAGCCACCTGTGCTGACTCCTGTCCCAGCCATACCTAGTGCAGCACAGGTGAGGGCAGTCATACAGTAAGAGGGAAGCACAGGAGCAGAGCATTGTGTACCTATGGAATGGGTCATGTTGGAGGGTATGCTGCAGCCACCTGTGCTGACACCTGTCCCAGCCATACCTAGTGCAGCACTGGTGAGAGCAGTCATACAGTAAGAGGGAAGCACAGGAGCAGAGCATTGTGCACCTATGGAATGGGTCATGTTGGAGGGTATGCTGCAGCCACCTGTTTTGACTCCTGTCCCAGCCATACCTAGTGCAGCACAGGTGATGACAATCAATCATACAGTAAGAGGGAAGCACAGGAGCAGAGCATTGTGCACCTATGGAATGGGTCATGTTGGAGGGTATGCTGCTGACTCCTGTCCCAGCCATACCTAGTGCAGCACAGGTGAGGGCAGTCATACAGTAAGAGGGAAGTCCAGGAGCAGAGCATTGTGCACCTATGGGATGGGTCATGTTGGAGGGTATGCTGCAGCCACCTGTGCTGACTCCTGTCCCAGCCATACCTAGTGCAGCACAGGTGAGGGCAGTCATACAGTGATAGGGAAGCACAGGAGCAGAGCATTGTGCACCTATGGAATGGGTCATGTTGGAGGGTATGCTGCAGCCACCTGTGCTGACTCCTGTCCCAGCCATACCTAGTGCAGCACAGGTGATGACAATAAATCATACTGGCTCAGAATGTATGGAGCAGTACACAGTGGGGAACTGTCCCCCACATCCTGCCAAACACTACTGATATAATATATCACAGGTTCTCACCTTGGGCCTTCACAGTGCATGTTTTCCAGGTCTCCTCACAGAATCACAAGTGAAATATTTAGCTCCACCTGTGGATCTTTAAAAATGTGTCAGTGAGTTATGAGTACACCTGTACACCTGTCGGGTGACCTGGAAAACGTGAACTGTGTGGGGTCCTGAGGACCGAGTTTAAGAACCACTATACGACTGATATATTATAGTATAAGATACAACAACTGATATACTATACCAGCGGTCAGGGATCTCGGTCCTCACGCAGTGCATGTTTTGCAGGTCTACTCACAGAATCACAAGTGAAATAATTAACTCCACCTGCGGACCTTATAAAATGTGTCTGTGTAATTAGTACACCTGTGCACCTGCTGGGTTACCAGCAAAACATGCACTGTGTGGGGTGATGAGGACTGAGTTACCTGACCACTGGCATATATTATGTCATCCATTCCAGGCTGCAGTGATTACCTGGCAGTGGCTGAGGGTAATTAGGAGGGGTCAGGTGAGATTGCCCCAGGTGGAGGTAATTGCAGCAGGTATATATACAAATGGCAAGAAAAAACACCTAGAAACTTACGTCTATATAATAAAGCAGCGCTGTTCCTTTAAATAAGTTTAAACATATAGGGATTGTCTGAAAAAGATTTTACATTTATAAAAAAGTACACAGTTTAAACACAACAATTTTAAAACCTAAGTGTGAGCAGCCTGGTATGGATGGTGTTGGCAGTTTAGGTAGTCCTCTTAGGGTATATTGTTCAATAGAGCCACTGCTGAGAGCAATAAATGTCATACCCCTTTCACACCGCACTTTTAAAACGGTATATTGCCGGTTTTTTTTTTTTCCATTTTAAAACGTTTCAGGCTGCAATGTGAAAGTGCCAGAGTTGATTTACCGGTTAAAGTTAACCGGTATTTCAACACGGTTAAAAAGCTCTATTTCAATGGCTTTAAATGTGTCCCTTGGGGGTTAAACGGTTTGTCTTTATGTGCAATGGGCATTGCGGTGTTGGCATTATGTGTAATGGGCATTGCGGTGTTTTCTTTATGTGGAATAGGCATTACGGTGTGTGGCAATATGTGTAATGGGGATTGCGGTGCTGGCATTATGTGTAAAGGGCATTGCTTAATTGGCATTATGCTTAATGGGTATTGCAGTGTTGGCTTTATGTGGAATGGGCATTACCGTGTGGCATTACAGTGTAAAATTTTGCAGTGCGTTCTGTCCCTGTTTCTGGGTTGTGTTTGTGAGTAGGGGAATGATTGTTTAATCAATGCTGCATACTACATAGAGGGGAGGGGAGAGGGTAGGGTGGTGAAACGATGGTGATGGTGGTGGGCCACTTGCTTGTGTTGCCCCCCAGGCTGAAAGTTGCCAACCATCCCCTGATCACAATAGCAGTTTATGGGGGCATAGCAGCTTGTGGCGCTGTGGGGGCATAGCAGCTTGTGGCGCTGTGGGGGCATAGCAGCTTGTGGTCTCCTCACAGAATCACAAGTGAAATAATTAACTCCACCTGCGGACCTTATAAAATGTGAGTAATTAGTACACCTGTGCACCTGCTGGGTTACCAGCAAAACATGCACTGTGTGGGGTAATGTGGGCCGAGTTACCTGACCACTGGCATATACTAGTGATAGCCAACCCTAGCCCTCGAGAGCTACCAACAGTTCACATTTTCCAGACAACCTAGCTGCTTTACTCATTAATCACCGACACATTTTAAAAGATCCACAGATGGAGCTAATTAGCTCACTTGTGATTCTGTGAGGAGACCTGCAAAACATGCACTGTTGGTAGCTCTCGAGGACTAGGGTTGGCTACCCCAGTACTATACTATGTCATCCATTCCAGGCACAGGCTGCAGTGATTACCTGGCAGTGGCTGAGGGTAATTAGGAGGGGTCAGGTGAGACTGCCCCAGGTGGAGGTAATTGCAGCAGGTATATATGATGGGTGTGGCACTGCAGGGTTTGTACTGGGGCTAGGATGGAGTTGTGGGTGATAGTGCTGTGGATGGGGGTAATGGGGTTTGGGCGCAGCACAGAGCACACCAGCAGCGGGACACTCGTCTGTCTGTGGGTCCTTTCTCTGCTAGCCCACCATCCCCTATGGGCCCCATCAGTATACAATGTGGAGAAGACACAATGGTGGTCACAGTGCAGAAGGACCTCTATGGTAATAATGGGAGGCTAGTGAAGGCCTCTGACCTGACCCTTGGACCCCAGCAGTGTAAACCCTATTCAGAGAGCATGGCTGCTGTGGTCTTCCAGAACAGTCTGCAGGACTGTGGCACTGCTGTCCAGGTGAGGACTAGGGGTGATGGAGTGTCCTGGTCTTTGGGCCTACAGTATGTATGGGAAGGGCCTGTGGGGTAACCTGTGCTATGTAGCAGCAGTAAGCTATAGCCATGCTCCTTCCACTGTAGCTACTGCTATTATCTGATAGGCTGCAGCTTATACATGTAATGTGGCAATGCACGTGTACCTCATACTGGTGCCACCTCCATACCTCCCCAAATGGCCCCTTCCAGCAGGGACAACATGCACTCTACAGGTGGTTTCTTACCAAAAAGATGAACTAGGCGCTGATATGAGATGTTTTTGAAATACACAATCTAGCTGCTGCTTGGGTGAGGTCTATAGTATACCTCTGGTACAAATGGCAAGAAAAAACACATAGAAACTTACGTCTATATAATAAAGCAGCGCTGTTCCTTTAAATAAGTTTAAACATATAGGGATTGTCTGAAAAATGTTACATTTATTAAAAAGTACACAGTTTAAACACAACAATTTTAAAACCTAAAATTAAATTAAAATTAAAACCTTTTAAGGTGGCCATACACATGCTGATTTATCTTCAGATCTGGGTGGTTGGAACAAAAACATGGTTTTGGATGAGAGCAAATGAAAGTTGACAATTTGCTTGGAAATGCTGGAAAACTGCCACTCATCCACAACCATGTTTTTGTTCAAACCAGTGAGATCTGAAGATAAATCTTACTAGTGTATGGGCACCTTAAGTGTGAGCAGCCTCGTATGGATGGTGTTGGCAGTTTAGGTAGTCCTCTTAAGGCCCCCATACACTATGAGATTTATCTTACCTGAAAAATTGCATCTGATTTTCCCCGGCAGCTTCCCAGGAGGCCTACATACAATTTGACACTAGATGTGCCATTTTTTACATCCAATTTGCGGCAGATAAATCACATGTGATTTATCTGATGCAAATTTGGATGTGCCACTAGGGTATATTGTTCAATAGAGCCACTGCGGAGAGCAATAAATGTCATACCCCTTTCACACCGCACTTTTAAAACGGTATATTGCCGTTTTTTTTCCAATTTAAAACGTTTCAGGCTGCAATGTGAAAGTGCCAGAGTTGATTTACTGGTTAAAGTTAACCGGTATTTCAACACCGTTTAAAAGCTCTATTTCAATGGCTTTAAACGTGTCCCTTGGGGGTTAAACGGTTTGAATGGTATTAAATGACTTTTAAAACGGTTTTCACCTGCAATGTGAAAGGTCTCAAGGCTCAGACCCGTTTTAAAGTCCCATTTAAGAATACCGTGTCATTACCCAATTCTGCAATGTGAAAGCAGTATTAGAGTCTCACCATTTATTAGAGGGATTCTTCCAGGTAGGATCCAGTGTCCTCACTATGAATGCGGCTGTGCTTTGGTGGTAAAGTACCGCTGGAGGAAGTTCTCGGACCTTGTTGGGCTTCCCAATCAATTTGGTGGTGGAAAGTGTGGTTTTGCTTGGTATCTGGTCGACCAAAAGGCTTTTGGTATCAGCAATATCGTTTTGATAGAAATCCAGTCAGCCAGGGCTCTTATTTCATCAACAGAGGATAAGATGATGCCAAGTAATAGTGAGAGGTCTGCTCAGGTAGCCACCGACATGTTTCGATGAACTGTCAGCTTTTGTCCTGGTCCAAAGGTGACCTTGAAAAATGTTTTTTAAAATTGTTGTGTTTAAACTGTGTACTTTTTTAATAAATGTAAAATCTTTTGCAGACAATCCCTATATGTTTAAACTTATTTAAAGGAACAGCGCTGCTTTATTTTATAGACGTAAGTTTCTATGCACTCTACAGGGACTTCCTCCATGGCTGTGTAGAATGAATGGGTAATAAAGGTGTCACCACAGGTGATGGCTATCCTACATGAAGAGGGAGGCCCAGCAGCAGAGCATTGTGTTGGGAGGTATGCACCAAGCAGTGACTAGCAGTGTCTGCCCCTTATGTTCTAGTGCAGTGGTGGCCAACCTGTGGCTCTTGAGCCTCATGCGGCTCTTCCCCTTGTAAAGTGCGACTCCTGCTGCCCACCGTCTGTCCCAGTCCCCCCTGCTGCCGGTTCCCTGAATCCCTTCTCCTTCTGAGGGGAGGAGAGCGTGCATCGCGCATCTCTCCTACCCCTTACTGTGCATCCTTGTGACTGGACCGTCCGCCAATCAGAGCTCGTGGGCCAGCAGCCAATCAGGAGCCGGCCAGTGAGCTTTGATTGGTGGGCGGCCCAGTCACAGGTAAGTGAGGGGGAAGGAGACGCGCGGTGTGCTGTGCTCTCCTCCCATCGGTGACATGACAGGAGGACTGCAGGGAGACACCAGACTGTCCTCTCCCCGCCTGGCAGCAGCAACAACGGTGAGTGCTGCTGCTGGGAAATTTGCACTGTGGGGGCATAGCAGTTTGTGGCGCTGTGGGGGCATAGCAGACTGCCCTCACCTGTGCTGCACTAGGTATGGCTGGGGCAGGAGTCGGCACAGGTGGCTGCAGCATACCCTCCAACATGACCCATACTATAGGTGCACAATGCTCTGCTCCTGGTCTTCCCTCTTACTGTATGACTGCCCTCACCTGTGCTGCACTAGGTATGGCTGGGACAGGTGTCAGCACAGGTGGCTGTAGCATACCCTCCAACATGACCCATTCCATAGGTGCACAATGCTCTGCTCCTGTGCTTCCCTCTTACTATATGATTGATTGTCATCACCTGTGCTGCACTAGTTATGGCTGGGACAGGTGTCAGCACAGGTGGCTGCAGCATACCCTCCAACATGACCCATTCCATAGGTGCACAATGCTCTGCTCCTGTGCTTCCCTCTTACTGTATGATTGATTGTCATCACCTGTGCTGCACTAGGTATGGCTGGGACAGGTGTCAGCACAGGTGGCTGCAGCATACCCTCCAACATGACCCATTCCATAGGTGCACAATGCTCTGCTCCTGTGCTTCCCTCTACGGGTGGTTTCTTACCAAAAAGATGAACTAGGCGCTGATATGAGATGTTTTTGTAATACACAATATAGCTGCTGCTTGGGTGAGGTCTATAGTATACCTCTGGTAAAAATGGCAAGAAACACATAGAAACTTACGTCTATATAATAAAAAAGCGTTGATATATCGCTTTTTTCACATACATGCAGCTTGGCACACATTTGTCTTACAGATTTATGATTTTTTGTGCCTCCTTTAAAGCTCACAGCACGTAACACACCTATATACACATAGGTCAGCAGGTCTGTCCTTCATGAGCACTAAGTTTTTAGCATCGTTTAACATTGTGTAATGCCGCTTTTATACTGCATCTGACACGCTGTATGTTTTTTATATCACTCAATACTCTGTTATGTATTCACAGTCCCCGATTGGCGGAGACCCAGTGACAGCCTGGGAGAGACGCTAACGTCACCTTGGCAACCAGAGGGAGCTTGCTTACTGACAGGAACTCCATACGCACCCTCAGTAACGTCACATCCGGGTAACGCACTTCCGGCCACTGCCTCCCGGCGTCTCAGGGCTCCGGTAATCGGTAAGACCTTTCCATGCACTTATATAAGTTTGTTCTACCTACACCTTGACAAAGGGGCTAGTCCCCGAAACGTTGGTTTTTTGGTCACGTTTAATACAAATTCTTTGGAAAATCCTGTGAGTGCCGCTGTCTGTCCTTACTACATTGCATTTCTGATCCTGAGGGCACCAAGGTGGCTGCATTGCTGAGTGGGAGTGCCGGGCCGTACACGAATACATATATATATATATTGTGTGTGTATTACTTTAACTGACCCGGCATATACTGGGTCACCTAAGTGTCCATCTCCGTGCTTTGCTCCGCCCCTCTGAAAATCCTGCGTTTGCTCCTAGTAAGAGGGTGCTCAGAGACCTGTGGAAGCTATCTGCCCAATCACTCATCTGGTTATAACTTGGCTTACTCTGAGCTGCAGTAGTATTTGATAATATGACATACTCCTAGTATACGACTGTTCACTAAAATTAATTAACCTTATTACATGTGAACGTAAAAAAGAATTAAGTAAACATGAAGATGATCTTAAAGAATTAAGAGTCTGTCTTATCCAAGTTTGAAGGAGATGACTAATTTAAAAGACGTGTTAGACATGCAAGGTAAAATTGATTCCCTAGAAACAGAAATAATCATTAGGAAACAAAAGAAATTCCTCCGCGACAAACTTGACTATGAGAGTGGTAAAGTCCATAATTGGGCTGCACCAGATAATACAGGTAATTTAACCACTACAAGAACTAGAAATTATCATAGAGAGGAGGAAGATGATGATGAGGTGTTCGAAAAGAGAAGAGGGCATTACCAACAAGGACGAAGGAACTCTTTTCGTAGAAGAGACTCTTACCAAAAACATTATAGAAGAAGATCCTTTAGATCCCCTGTGTATAGAGAATCTGGTAGACCATATAATAAAAGATATTATTCACCTAGAAGAAGTTACTACCCAGAGACTTCTAATAGGTTTGAGGTTATGGGATCACCCCCCAGGGGGCATTTTTTAGAAGAGGAGAGGAAAATTCCCTTCCCCCCTACGCAGATAAAAGAATCTCTACTTTCAGGAACAGGGTCCCCTATAGGAAAGAAAAGATACAGAGGAGAAGAGGAAAAAGAGGAGGCAGAAAGCTCCCTAAGAAAGAAAAAGACAACACATTTCCAAAGAGACCCGATAACTCAGGGCTCATCAATCTTTCCCAGAAGGTACTTTCCAGACCACAAGCGGAGATATTGAATAAAGGTTTAAAATTTGCACCAGACCAACATTCCGATAAGTTCGATCTTTTTATAGACCTTAATCGATATGAGACGCCTCACACTTGAAAGACATTTCTTAAAAAACCCATATAATAATGACTCAGCATGTAAACCATTGGTGGCTCCCCCATCCAAATTCTTTCCAGTAGAATCTAAAGGAAGCCATTTGGATATATTTTTCGAATTAGTCAAGGAAGATCTTAAAAATCTAAAAATGGATAATAAGAGATGCAGTAATCTTAATCCCCAAGAAAAAAAGGCACTAAAAGAATTAAAAGAAGATGATAGTCTTGTTATAAAAATAGCAGACAAAGGAGGGGCGGTCGTTGTACAAGACCGCTCAGCCTATCTAGCTGAAGCCCACAACTTGATTGATGATCAAAATACATATGAAAAATTGGACCATAATCCCTTAGATGATTACAAAGAAGAGTTATACAATCTGTTAAATAGAGCTAATAAAGATGGGGTAATTTGCAAAAAAGAGATGGAATATATGTATGTTGACAAACCTAAAATTCCAATATTTTACCATATCCCAAAGGTCCATAAAAACAAGGACCTTCCACCTGGGAGACCCATAGTGGCAGGAGTGGGCTCTTTGACAGCGAATCTTTCCCATTATTTAGACCTGAAGCTCCAGCCATATGTAAAATCACAAAGGTCATACCTAAAAGATTCGACTCAACTACTAAGAGAATTAAAAAATTTTGTTTGGGAACCCACCTATAGACTAATGACCATTGATGTCCAAGCGTTGTATACGTCTATACCACACTCTAAAGGTTTGGAGGCCATTAGACAAATACTTTTATGGGATGTGAATATGACCGAAAAAGAGAGAACAATTTGTCCTAAGTCACAATCATTTCGAATTCAATAACACCCACTTTGTCCAAAAGCAGGGTACTGCCATGGGCACAAAATTTGCCCCGGCATATGCAAATATCTATATGGATGGCTGGGAGAGAGAAGTGCTTTATGAAGATTTGGGCTTTAAAACCAACAACATCAGGTTTTATAGAAGGTATATTGACGATCTGATTGTGATTTGGGACGGTGATAAATCAAGTGTAGAGGAATTTGTCGAAACATTGCAAATTAATGACTATAATCTCAAATTTACATTTGAAGAACACCAAACTGAGATAGACTTTTTAGATATCTTTATGGAGGCAGATCTGACAAAAAAGATTATAAATACGAAAACATTTTTTAAAAAAACAGATGCTAACAGCTTTATTCCGGCTGATAGCTGCCACCTGAAAACCTGGAAGACCAATGTACCGTTTGCCCAGTTCCTGAGAATCCGAAAAAATTGTAGCAATACGGACATGTATTGGCAACAATCAAATGTCCTGACAGAGATTCGTAGAAAGGGGTTATAAAGAAACAAACATCCGTCATGATCAACAAAGAGCATTCAATCTCAACAGAGAAGACCTTTTAAAAGAGAAAACCAACCGCCCAACTAAGAAACTAAGACCATTTATAACCCAGTACAGCCAAGAGCATAGAAAGATCAAAAAGAGCCTAGATAAACACTGGCACTTGCTCAAAATGGACCCAATTTTAGGTCCACATTTACCTAGTAAACCGGACATAGTATTTAAAAGGGCAAGAAATCTCAAAAGTATGTTAGCTCCTAGTAAATTGAAATGTGTAGAACCGCTTGTAAAGAACTCGGAGAACAGGAATCCCTTTCTTATGCAAAGAGAGGGCCTATATCCTTGCAACAAATGCATTTGTTGTAGGCATATAGACAAACAAGGTCCCAATGTTCCCGACGCACTGAAAAAACAATGTAAACTGAATGAGATTGTGACCTGTAACTCTACATATATAATCTATTTAGTAACTTGTGGTTGCAATCTTCGGTATGTGGGGAAAACGAAAAGAAATATTAAAATCCGTATTCAAGAACATTTACGGAACATAAAAAAGAAAATTCAAACTCACAGCATCCCTAGACATTTTGAATCTGTTCACAATTCAGATATCGATACATTCAAATTTTCTGTATTGGAACACATCAAGGAAGATCCCAGGGGTGGAGATCGAGATCGCACCCTAACAATGCGTGAATCCTTCTGGATTTATACTTTGGATTCGTTGACCCCAAAAGGTCTAAACGAAAGCATTGAGATTACAGCCTTTTTATAAGGAATGACTATATAACCTTGAATAGTTTATAAGATGATTATCTTCTATAGAGATAGTAGTATATTTAGGATAATTAGATGGTTCAATATAACTTAGGCCATGTTTAAAAATAATCCTTAGTCCTATATTCTATCCCTAATTAGTGATTATAATTAAAGAATGCTAACTGTAGGTTACTAGAAACAACCTTTTGAGGTACATATTGAAATCGCACATAAAGACTAAGTCTGATATATTGTATCTACACATTTTAGAATCTGATTTATAGGTATATTTGGTGTATGTATCTTGGCATATAGGTTTGAGTATATATTTTTTTGCATGATATATTTTTTTGCATGATTACTATACACTGAGCAAATAAATATATGAAAAAGATGAATTGTAATATGTATAGGAATTATTTTGTGAAGTTCAAGTCAACTTTTATAACCACACATTTATGGTTGTAATACACAGTAAAACACTTAAAATTGTACACGATACAAATAATTAAACACATCAAAATTTATGATTTTATAATAATAAAAAATAAAAAATAATAAAAAAACTATTTAAGAATAAATACCACTTAATCGACGAAAAGAGGTTTTCACAAGACTAAAACATATAGCACTAAGCGTAAAATCACATTTCTTTATTATTTTCAGTAGAGGTGATTAACTTTAATATAATTAAATTATCTAATTAGTGTATGTGTGTGTATGTATGTATGTGTATATATATATATATATATATATATATATATATATATATATATTTTATTGTACATTATATCGTAATATTTAAGTTCATTCACTTATTAGATAAGTTATTTTTTAATTTAAGAAGTCACTATATATGAAGAACTTCACTAATGTAAATAGAGGTTTAAAGCGCCTGATGATAGACCAGATAATGTACATTTAACTTGTTAACACATGCCGCAACAACATCATCTAATTAGACACAGGGTTTAACAATATCCCTTTGAAGTCCGGGCTTACGTCCTGGCTGACAGCGTTGCGCTCCATAAGGGAGTTCAGTGAGACGCATGACGCTGCGCTTAGCAAAAGCCGGGTATATTTCCGGGTAAGATGGCGGTGCGTTCCACAGCGGCTCCAGTGGAACGCACGCCGCTATTTAGGAATATTTCTTTAGTTACAACTTTGGTGAGGCTGTAAAAAGTTTCATCTTGCGCTAGTCGAGCCCCGCACTTCAAGGGGAGCACAGTTGATACCTGTTTAATAGCCTTAAAACATATTAAACCTTATGAACAGACTAGGGACACGGCGCAATGCATTATGGGGCATTTAAACAAATTATATGTTTATATACTTATCCCTCATAGGTATCACTCTCACAATTAATTCATTATAAACTTAATAAACGTGTAACCTCAATAGGTCAAATAATTTATATAATTTATGGACATTAAATCTAATAAATTAATTATAATATAAATTTAAGGGTTAATTAATTAAACAGGATATGATGTCATACCAGTCTCCCTATATATAGAGAGCAGCCACTAGGATCATTCACTTGCTGGCTGGATCTCAGAGAGCACACACACTTAGGAGCTGTACAGGGTAAGCCATTCTATTGAATAGAGATAAGTGATGATTATTAAGGTTGACTTCGGCTAAAATATTTTGACTCTGTAATTTTGATTATTAGGAATATTTTCCAATTCCTTTTGGCCTTATTGGGAATTTACACACTGAAAAGGTGGTTGAATGAACTTTTGTAGATATTGGAATTTTGAATTTCTTTATGTAAGTACTTTTTATTATGCTATATGTTAATTTTGAATTATATGTTAACATATAAGAGAAATATATTTATATTTTTCTTTAATAATTAAATTTGATAAAAACATTTCTCAACAACTAGGTACTGAGACGGTCATAGTTACTTTGTTTGAACCTTCAATATACAGGTGTGATAACACCCAAAGACGTTTGTGTCTTATTCTAATAACATAAGGTATGTGTATACCCTAAACACTCTATATTTAAATAAATAAATATTGTAAGGGATCATTTGTTAATAGTGGAGTACAAATATTCTCTATATGGTCCTATTAGGTATCTACCACTGTAAAGGACTGAGTCCAGTCTCTATTCGACCAATAGAACAACACCTATTGTTTCAGAGCCTTAATGGGCATTTAATGTCTATAAGGTATGTACTAAACCTCATTCTAAATGTTCATCTGTTTTTCTTTCCCCCTCCCCCTTCAAGAAAACCATTTATGGATTGTACATGAACTGCTTTATATTCATATTTATATTTTTAATTTGTTATGTGATGTATTTATTACAAGATGTCTAAGAAATTGTATACTGTATATATTTTTAGAAAAAAACCCTGATGAAGTCTCCAAGCGAGATGAAACGCGTTGGGTTCTGTCTTAAAGCTCTGTGAAAATAAAAAAAATTTATTCCACAAGAAACAAGAAGCTTCGAGTGTATATTGTTTTTATATTTTTTATCGATTATACATTTATTATAATTTTGGACATCTATAATTATAGGGCGCTGAAGACACTATTGTTGGGGTGTGTGTGTGTATATATATATATATATATATATATATATATATATATATATATATATATATATATATATATATATATATATATATATATATATATATATATATATATATATATATATATATATATATATATATATATATATATATATATATATATATATATATATATATATATATATATGTATGTGTGTGTGTATTACTTTAACTGACCCGGCATATACTGGGTCACCTAAGTGTCCATCTCCGTGCTTTGCTCCGCCCCTCTGAAAATCCTGCGTTTGCTCCTGGTAAGAGGGTGCTCAGAGACCTGTGGAAGCTATCTGCCCAATCACTCATCTGGTTATAACTTGGCTTACTCTGAGCTGCAGTAGTATTTGATAATGACATACTCCTAGTATTATAAAGGCTTGTGGTGTTAATGCTCAATGTATATTTACTGTCCTCCAACATTCATCCATACAGTAGTACCTGGGCTAAGGGGATTCATGGAGGACTTATGCCCCGTACACACGGGGGAGATATATTGCTCAGCAATATATTGCTGAGTGTCTCTTCTGTTAATCAGCGACCAGAGATGGTCGCTGATAATCGGGAGACTCTGCCGGGGGAAGAGGCAGGGAAATAGAGCAAGCTCCTGCGACCGACCATCAGGGGCTGCACACGGGAGCGCGCACCCGACGATTCATCGCTGACAGCACACACAAATCACTGGCAATATGGTCGCTCAGCGACAATATTCCCAGCGATATGTGCTGAAATTGCACCCGTGTGTACGCACCTTTAGTGGTAACAAAGGTGTCGGCCATCTTGGCAATGGTCCTGAGATGGGTGCATTGACTTCTAAAGGTGCTAACGTTGGACTTGTCTCGTCTACAGATGACTACGGACCAGATGATCTACAGTACGAGCCTCACCTACAGCCCGGTTTCCAGCATAAGCTCTCCCATTACTGGGAGTACTGGTGCCGTAGTGTCCATCCAGTGCTACTACCCAAGGTTAGGATGCTTCCTACAGTTGATGGGGTAATCTGGATGTCTATGGGAAGCGTGTCCTGTTTGGCCCAATGCAGACCCAGGCATTGTCCCATTGGGTCACTTGTAACTGTAGAGCACCCAAGAATGGCTGTGTTGATTGTAGGTTTCTAGACGTAAGACACTAAATAATTGGTTTGAGGGGCTCATAACCCTGTTATGGGACTACACCCTATCCTACCCTCCCTTTGAGCACCAAGCCCCATACATGATGGTGGGGTATGTGGGCTATGGAAGGCATTTGCCACTGAGATGGGATCTCAGTTTAGTACCAACATTACTAAGTTTTAAAGTCATCTAACTCCTGATTTGTAGCAGAACATAATCTCCTTCAGTGTTGTGACATCATTATCTGACTCTGTCTAGTGGCCAGGCCCTGGAGAGAACTTATGGAGGACTAATGGATCATTAGATCTGAATGTGGCAGCTCAGCTGCTACTTGGTAATCTCCCATAAGGTCACCTGAGCATTCCTGTAAGTACAGATAATTGGACTACTGATAATGGTCTCACCACTCAACATCAAGTGATGGGTTTCTCTGCAGTAGATGAAATGTTGTGGGTCCCTTCTCTCCATATTATACTACATAGTAATGAGACTTGATTCTTCCTACAGACATGGTAATGTGAGGAGCAAAGCCATCCAGCCAATGTGGATACCCTTCAGCTCCACTGTATCCACAGAGGAGAGGCTGCCATTCCTGTTCCAGATAATGAATGGTAAGGCTGTTCCCATTGGGGTAATACTGGAGGTTCAGGCTCGGACAGATTCCCAGGCCTGTAGTGGTGATGTTCCAGTGCTTGCAGCCCACGTAACCTAGGATGGTCCTTGTCCATCCAGTTCTTAAGCAGTAGAGCTTTTAAAGATGTGCTTTATAATAGGCATCCCATTGTCTTTTTTCACATGAGATTAAGGATAGTTGTCCTAATGAATACTGTGACTGATAGGAGGCTGGGATATGCCCCCAGTTCCTAGAAGTGCTTGGTCAACCCCAAGCGGTGGTGGCCTTGTATTCATAACTGATCATCTTCTTGCAGATGACTTTAGTGCACCAAGGACGTCTACAGTTTTCTTTATTGGTGATACACTAAACATAGAGGCTTCTGTTCTTGCGAAGAACCACATCCCATTGAAGATCTGGGTGGACAGTTGTGTGGCTACAACATCTCTTGCCATGAACTCCAGCCCCCGTTACGAGATCATAGCTTTTAATGGGTGAATATGACTTCTTCAACCCTACAATCGTGCTTTTGTTCATTGTGGTACCTTAGGTTGCTCTAAGGAAATGGCTGGTAAGCTAACTGGCTGCTATCAGGCCTGGTGTATCATGTTTCTGTCCACAGGTGCCTGATGGATAGCAAGCAGGAATACTCCACATCAAGCTTCATAGCTCCAAGGCCTCGGCCAAATGAGCTCCAGTTCAGGATTGATGCCTTCAAGTTTACGAAGCCCGATACACCTGTGGTGAGCGATCAATGGGTGCTGTCTCTGAATGGTGTGACTGTCTGTGGTGGTGATAGGGTTCAGCTATACTTATCAACCTTCGATGTCAGCCAGAGGATTCCTCTTCTAAGTAACGGCCGGAGATCAGTTGAAATGACACACACACACACACACCAATGGAGTATGCTAGTCAGACAGTGATCTGAAGTTTAATCTTAGGGTGCTCATAGTTATACCAAAAATGTGGAATGCAATCCACGTCATTGCTCATTAAATGTTTCTTTTGAAGTTTTGAGCTAAAACCATAAATTCACACTTTTTAATAAGATGTCAAAACAAAAGTTTCTTTATCATAGAAATAATTGTATCAATGTCGATAAGCAAGCAGTAACCTTGCCTCCTCCTGATTCTCACAACATTCCAAAACGCTATCTTCATTTCGCAGTTGCAATATCTTCTGACCTTGGTAACAAGTTACAACTCTTACAACAGGGCCGTAACTAGGGGCGGGGCTGGGGGGGCACGCGCACTGGGCGCTGGAGGCAGGGGGGCGCTGTCTGCGGCGCCGCTGCCACATCAAAGATGGCCGCCGCCATGAAACAACAGACAGACACTAGAGGTGCGCTTGACCTCTAGTGTCTGTGATAAACACAGTGCGCGCCCAGCGATACGGGCTGGAGTCTGGACAAGCCCTGCCTGTCTCTTCATGGGGGAAACTACATCTCCCTCCTCCTGCAGCAGGCACCCCCTTCGCCCTGTCCCTGGATCCACTGGCTACCTGGACACCCTGCAGCTCCCCCCACAAATTGGTGAGTGCCCAGGGATTGACCCCCCTGACCCCCCTGTACTCCCTTCCCCCATGTGTGACCCCTGTTACCCCCTTCCTCTGTGTCTGTGACCCTATCTGCCCCAATTTCCCTGGTGTCTGATCCCCTCTTCCCCATATGTGTGTGTGTGTGTGACACCTTT
This sequence comes from Crinia signifera, assembly GCF_055691185.1. Taxonomy (NCBI): domain Eukaryota; kingdom Metazoa; phylum Chordata; class Amphibia; order Anura; family Myobatrachidae; genus Crinia; species Crinia signifera. The sequence continues at coordinate 111,137,075 of NC_139218.1, read as the reverse complement.
TACCCAAATTAAAATGTGTAATGGGCATTACGGTGTGTGCTATAAATTGTAATGGGCATTACGGCATGTGATATTATGTGTAGTGGGCATTACGGTCAGTGGCATTATGTGTAATGGGCATTACAGCATGTAATATTATGTGTAAGGGCATTGCAGTGTGTAATATGCGTAATGGGCATTAGCGTGTGTGGCATATGTAATGAGCATTACGCAGAGGCGTAACTAGTAGATTGTGGGCCCCTTAGCAAAATTTTGAACAGGGCCCCCCCCCCCCCCCCTATTTAACTGATCAGTACCCCACTGTGGTGCAGAGTAAGTTCTTACAGAGGGACTAAAGAAACCCAATGCAGTAGGGAGTTGATAAATAGATAGATACGGCTGAAGGGGGTGGGGGTAGAGAGAGATACAGTGGGGTAGGAATAAATAGATGCAGGGCAGTAGGGACGGGAGTATGAAGAGAGATGTAATGTGGTGGGTTTTGTATAGATAGACGCAGGATGGTAGGCAGGGGATGGAGAGATGCAGGGTGGTAGGAAGCGGGGACCGCAGCGCAGAAATGATCCTGCCAGAAGCATTTCACAGATAGATAATTTGCTTTCTGTGGGCTTCTTTGATCCCAAGCATGGTACAGGGTATACTTCTCTTATGGTGGCCCTGTGTGCAGGGGAGCTGTGGGCCATACAGGCAGCTGGGGCCCATAGCAGCTGCATCCCCTCCACCTATGGTACTGTAATTACTCACTGGTGCAGGGGTGCAACAATTATGGGGCATTATCTTAAATCCTTGCTGCCTCATGGTGGCCCTGTGTGCCCCCGCCACTATATAACAATATAAACCCCTCACCCTCTAACAGCTAATCTATCACTAAATGCTGCTGCAAATGCTGCTATGAGCCATGTTACTTACTTAAGCGATGGGGAGGGAGGATGAAGCACAGAGCCTCTGAGGACGGAGTAAGGAGCCAAAGCCACTTCATGTGCAGAGTAGACTCCGGAAGCTAGAGCGGTGCTGACAGTGCGCGATGGTGCGCAGCTGACGGACGCGCATTGATATTCAATGCGCATCCGTCAGCTGAGCACCGTCGCGCACTGTCAGCACTGCTCTAGCTTCCGGAGTCTACTCTGCACATGAAGTGGCTTTGGCTCCTTACTCCGTCCTCTGTGCTTCATCCTCCCTCCCCATCGCTTGTGAGTTGTACAGTCTGGCAGCCACGCATTGCTGGCGCCGCACACTGACAGCACCACTCTAGCTTACGGAGGCTGCACATCGGCTTTGGCTGCTACCCCCGTCCACCATGAGATAAGTAAAATGCCGGGCTCCTAGCTATAGAGGGTGCAGTGGGTTCTCTTGGGGCCCCCCCAGCCCCCGGGCCCCATAGCAACTGCATCCCCTGCACCCTCTATAGTTACGCCACTGGCATTACGGTGTGTGTCATTTTGTATAATGGGCATCACAGTGTTTGGTATAATGTGTACTGGGCATTACGGTTTGTGGTGTAATGTGCTCTGGGCATTACGGTTTGTGGTGTAATGTGCTCTGGGCATTAGGGTGTGTGCTGGAATATGTACTGGGCATTACGGTGTGTTCTATAATGTGAATTGATACTACTATGTGACCACCCCCCCCCCAAAAAAAAAAATGCCCTAAATTTTTAGCACGCGCCTTCGGCGCGCACTGTCCCAGTTTAGTGTCCCCCTTCTGCTGTCTATAAGCACACATAAATGGCTTCTGATTAATGTGTACTGGGCATTACGGTGTGTTCTATAATGTGAATTGATACTACTATGTGACCACACCACTCCCCCCCCCCCCCCCCCCCCCCCCCCCAAATGTGTGCCTGCTTCTGGAAAAAAATTTAAAAAATATTTTATATATATATATATATATATATATATATATATATGTCATATCGAGGAACCGCACTCAAATACTCAAAGAACAGCTTTGCGGTGCTCCACTTTAGAGGAAACAAAGTCCCAAATATATAGATTCTGTTTGAAGCAGGCACTCACCATAAATCATCATCTCAGTTGAAAAAGAATTTATTTCATAGAATATCCATCATTAGTCGACGTTTCGGTCCACAACAGGGACCTTTGTCAAGACAAGTGTTTGTCAGTCAACAGACCAGGAACTGCCTGGTGTTCCTGGTCTGTTGACTGACAAACACTTGTCTTGACAAAGGTCCCTGTTGTGGACCGAAACGTCGACTAATGATGGATATTCTATGAAATAAATTCTTTTTCAACTGAGATGATGATTTATGGTGAGTGCCTGCTTCAAACAGAATCTATATATATATATATATATATATTTTTTTTTTTTTGGGGGGGGGGCGGGGCACTAAATGTATGTCTTGCCCCGGGCACCAGAAACCCTAGTTTCGGCCCTGCTTACAATCACCTCAAACTGTTCCATCTTATGCTGAAATTAAAATCTGTTCTGCTAGAAGCATTTGAAGGAAAATACATCTTAAAGGGACAGTGATAGTTCTGAATAACATATATAAAACTTAAACCTTATATGTATATAAAAGGTGAGAATCATATCTATACTCTATCATTTCCCTCCTGTTTCTACCTTTTACTGACTTAATATCACTATTGGTTATAATCCATTATAAAACTAAAGTATATATGCAAAATGGTTGCTTTAATATAATGCGGCTTCTCTCAGTCCCTCCATCTATAAGAACGGTTGGCCTGCCTAACGAGGAGCACACAGTCCACCATAATGGTGCCAATGGATATCTCCACGAGCAGATGCTGTCATCACTTCAGGTGGAGGGTAATGACCGTTGACACCTATCCATCATAGTAGACTGTCTACCGCTCTTCCCTCTGCAAAGTGTTTGTGTAGTGTTATAAAACCTGGAGGATTCAAACTGAGGATTATAGCATTGCATCTATAGTTTCCCTAATCTTTTTACATGTCATTTTCTTTGTCAGATTTCTCATCAGGGAATCTTGTGAAATTTACTTTCACAGTAGGTACGATTTGGGGTGGTCATACGCACAGGACACACATTTATATGGACAGGTGGCCCCCCATCAGGATATGTCGTCAACAGTTGTAGTAAACTACCTGGGGGTGTGCTACCACAGGACAAAAAATTATGGATTCAAGTGGAAGAAAAAAGTGCACCACTACCATGACAAACCTTTTTTCTTCTTCCACTTGAATCCGAGATTTACTTTCAGAATTAATTGTCCATTTATTAAGTCCATTTGCAATGTCCTTTCACTTATGATTTCCACCATAGTCCAACATGTTTAGTTCTTCTAGTACATTGTTGCCAATAGTAAAGAACATATTGTTAATGTTGTGGCGACTTTATCTTGTAACACATCAATAATTAAAATTCATGCGATTGACCAAATCTTGTACATCACAGGGTAGGATTCTTTTTTCTTGTGTCTGGAACAAAAACCAAGTGTGAGTATTTTACCTATCAGTCATAATACAAATTTTACCAGAACATAGGTAACTATAAATAAAACCTTTAAGCCAGGTTACTGGATTTTTCCATGAGTTTAGCCATTTATTTTCACTATACACTTTGGCAACTTGGCTTTTTAACTCTTTAACTTGGAATAGGTGGTTCTCAATGGCTTCAACAACTTAATATGTGTCATTAAAGTAATTAAAACAAGCTTATTTTACACCAATGCACATTCCCACTTATGTACAGTTCTGGCAATTGTCATACTGTACTACATTGGATTAATCATCAATGACCAAACAAGGGTCACAATCACCATTAATGCAGCAGAAGACCTTATGGGTGAAATTTACTAAAGGAAATTTGTAAAAAATAGGTGTATTTGTATCCAGGAATACACTTATTTTTGACATTTACTATCCCGAAAATACGGCTATTCACATTCATAGCACATCAATACGACTACGAATTGCCATATTTTTGGGATAGTAAATGTCAAAAATAAGTGTATTTCTAGATACAAATACACCTATTTTTTTACAAATTTCCTTTAGTAAATTCCCCCCTATACATCCCAAAAGACCATTATCAGATTTTGAACCTATTGAACTGTATTTATGCATGGTACAGTACAATGATTGGATAATACTTCCTTTGAGGCTTTCTTGTATCCCAGTGTCCTTATTTGCCACTTTTTGACATAATCGGTGCAGTCAGCAGACCTTGGCATAGACTTTCAAATCAGGGATCAAGAACTTTTCTGTAGTATTTCCATAGTCACTCAGTCTTCAAGTTGCAGCTTGTAACTTATATCTACATTAGTATCTTGGATAGACAAAAAAAACTTGACAATGGACATTTAGTCAAATCATCATATATACATTATAACTTCAAATATTCAAATTATGCCTTATATGATATTAACTAGTATTTTATCTATTTCTCTTCATTTCTCTTAAATAACCTTTGAATATGTTTTTATACTGCAGCCTCAGTGTTTGCTGACTTGTAAAACCATTTCTCCAGCCAGTGTCTGTATGTCTGTATGTCTGTATTCACACAAGGGCAAATTCATATCTTAAGACCCTGGGCAACTGGGTGAAGATCACTTGTTTCCACTAAAAGGGTGGGTACATCATACCTCCCAACTTTTGACCTGAACAAATAGGGACGCTCGCGCGGCCGAAAAGGGGGCGGGGCGTATGCAAATGAGGGTGCGGCTTATGCTAATTAGCCGCAGCCTCATTTTCATACGAGAATAGACACTGTGCGCATGCGCACAGCGTCTATTCTACTAGATTGGGGGGTCTCCCAATTGCCAGCTCCCGCAGCGGAACAATGCCTGCCGCGGGTGGGACAGCGGGACAGGACCCGAAAATCGGGACTGTCCCTCTAAAATCGTGACAGTTGGGAGGTATGGGTACATTGTGTATTTACAACCTTTTCTCAGGTTCTATAATGCACACTTCAGCCTGTTGCAAAGGCCTGTGTGGACTCTAGGGGTTCTCTATTGTTTCCCACCTATAACTTTATACACATACTGCCATGCATAATGTGGGCATTTGCCAGTGACTTGTTGGCACAGCGCTTTTTCCCAGACACCACTCGTCAAAGCCTTTCTCAGCTCCTTGTTTCTTACCTCCTGCTTAGAGGCTTATTGTAGGAGCAACAAGTGTGTCTTCTGGCTTAGCACTTTTGGGTTCTATGTCCATCTGATGGTCGGGTATATTCAATAACTGTAACATGGCTTACCTGCCTTGCAGGATATTAGCCATACTATTGCCCAAAGTCATAAGTGTCTGCTCCTCAGTGTGCTGTGACCTTACACCACAACTGGCTTACAGGCAACAAAGACAGCATTCTTGTACTAGAGCCTTCAGCTCTGCTGTTTATGTAGACATACAGTATATAATGGTAGAAATTCCCATAGTTATACATTATGTATAGGATATCATAATCACAATGCCTTGGAAATCGCGGAAAATTAAAGGTGCATTTTTTCTTTTTCCTTATGCTGAGATACTGTTACCACAGCATATTTTATACTTACTATGGAGCTCTGCAATTTCTTTAACTCCTCCCCCCCTTTTGAGCACAGTGTACAATACCGCTGAGATCAATATGATGAAACATAAAACAAACACTATCTATCAGCAATATTATTTACAGTACACATTTCTTTTGTATCTCTTTGGCTGCTTCTAATGTAACAGTCTGTATGTGAGACATCGGCAGCGTCCCCCGCTACACTCCCTTATTCTGACTCTAGTGTAACAGTCTGTATGTGAGACATCGGCAGCGTCCCCCGCTACACTCCCTGATTCTGACTAGTGTAACAGTCTGTATGTGAGACATCGGCAGCGTCCCCCGCTACACTCCCTGATTCTGACTAGTGTAACAGTCTGTATGTGAGACATCGGCAGCGTCCCCCGCTACACTCCCTGATTCTGACTCTAGTGTAACAGTCTGTATGTGAGACATATGCAGCGTCCCCCGCTACACTCCCTGATTCTGACTCTAGTGTAACAGTCTGTATGTGAGACATATGCAGCGTCCCCCGCTACACTCCCTGATTCTGACTCTAGTGTAACAGTCTGTATGTGAGACATATGCAGCGTCCCCCGCTACACTCCCTGATTCTGACTCTAGTGTAACAGTCTGTATGTGAGACATCGGCAGCGTCCCCCGCTATACTCCCTGATTCTGACTCTAGTGTAACAGTCTGTATGAGACATATGCAGCGTCCCCCGCTACACTCGGGCGGGCTGGGCCGGGGGGCAGGGTGCCATCTGCCCCGCAGGCCGCACTGGCAGGTCTGCTGCGGGCCGTGTCCGAGGCCGCCTTCCCGTTTTTTTTTTTTCACTGCCGGCGGCCATGTTCCTGTGGTCTTTTAAATTATGTCTGAGGCCACAGGAACATGACCCCCGGCCTCCATGACTACGTGGAGGAGGGCCAACAGCCTATTCCCTCTTATCCCCGTCGGCAGTGCCAGGCGCTGGGTGGGGACGTCATGACATGGGGACGTCAGGGGACGTCAGGACGCAGCCAGATACTGGAGGCAGCGGCAGGCAGGCAGGCCGCAGGACAAGTCATGGGGGCCGCAGCAGGAGGCCGCACAGAGTATAATTGAAATTCCTGAAGCCGCAGTAGGAGAGGAGCCTGGGGATAAAACACAGTAAGTGAGTATTAAACACCTAAAACGATATATCTGCAGTTTCATGTATATTAATAATAATGCAATGACACCACAGGGTGCTCCCCCTGTATAATAATTTGTGTCATGGCATTACTATTATATTATACAGAGGAAGCAGCCTGTGGTGTCATGGCATTACTTTTATATTATACAGGGGGAGCAGCCTGTGGTGTCATTATTATTGTACAGGGGGAGCAGCTTGTGGTGTCATGGCATTATGCCATGACACCACAGGCTGCTCCCTCTGTATAATAACGCCATGACACCACAGGCTGCTCCCCCTGTATAATATAAAAGTAATGCCATGACACCACAGGCTGCTCCCTCTGTATAATAATAATGCAATGACGCCACAGGCTGCTCCCCCTGTATAATAATTTGTGTCATGGCATTACTATTGTTATATTATACAGCGGGAGCAGCCTGTGGTGTCATGGCATTATTATTATACAGCGAGAGCAGCCTGTGGTGTCATTGCATTATTATTATATAGCGAGAGCAGCCTGTGGTGTCATTGCATTATTATTATACAGCGGGAGCAGCCTGTGGTGTCATTGCATTATTATTATACAGTGGGAGCAGCCTGTGGTGTCATTTCATTATTATACAGAGGGAGCAGCCTGTAGTGTCATGGCATTAGTTTTATATTATACAGGGGGAGCAACCTGTGGTGTCATATTTGTTATTGTACAGGGGGAGCAGCCTGTGGTGTCATGGCATTATGCCATGACACCACAGGCTGCTCCCTCTGTATAATAATAATGCCATGACACCACAGGCTGCTCCCCCTGTATAATATAAAAGTAATGCCATGACACCACAGGCTGCTCTCTGTATAATAATAATGCAATGACACCACAGGCTGCTCCCTCTGTATAATATAATAATAGTAATGCCATGACACAAATTATTATACAGGGGGAGCAGCCTGTGGCATCATGGCAATATTATTATTATACAGGGGGAGCAGCCTGTGGTGTCCTGTCTTTTACGCAGGGGTGCGCTCTCCCCCGCTCCCCCTCCCCCAGCAGCAGCAGCAGCAGATGGAGAGACAGCAACAATGGTGAGTTGCTGGTGGGAAGTTTTGGCACTGTGGGGCATATGTGTTTCTGGCACTGTTGGGGCATTTCTGGCACTGTGGGGGCATATGTGTATTTGGCACTGTGGGGACATATGTGTCTCTGGCACTGTGGGGGCATATCTTGCACTGTGGGGGCATATGTGTATTTGGCACTGTGGGGGAATATCTGGCACTGTGGGGGCATTTGTGTATCTCGCACTGTGGGGGCATATCTGGCACTGTGGGGGCATGTGTCTCTGGCACTGTGGGGGAATATCTGGCACTGTGGGGGCATATGTGTCTCTGGCACTGTTGGGGCATTTCTGGCACTGTGGGGGCATATGTGTATTTGGCACTGTGGGGACATATGTGTCTCTGGCACTGTGGGGGCATATCTTGCACTGTGGGGGCATATGTGTATTTGGCACTGTGGGGGAATATCTGGCACTGTGGGGGCATTTGTGTATCTCGCACTGTGGGGGCATATCTGGCACTGTGGGGGCATGTGTCTCTGGCACTGTGGGGGAATATCTGGCACTGTGGGGGCATATGTGTCTCTGGCACTGTGGCGGAATATCTGGCACTGTGGGGGAAAATCTGTCACTGTGGACATCACATTGTGCGGTGTAATGGGCATCATGGTATGGGGCATAATGGGCATTACGGTGTGGGGAGCATTGGGTAATTCCCATCAAAGTATGGGGTGCAATGGGCATCAATGTGTGCGTCATAATGTGTAATTAGCATCACAATGGCAATCTGCAGGTACACAATACAATCATGGTACAGGCCATGCCCCCTTATGATAGGCCACACACATATCATAAGGGGGCGTGGCCTGTACCATGGGGGGGTATGGGCCAGTGCTCTGGACTTGCCCCCTAGGCTAAAAGTTGCCAGCCAGCCCCTGGCTACACTCCCTGATTCTGACTCTAGTGTAACAGTCTGTATGTGAGACATCGGCAGCGTCCCCCGCTACACTCCCTGATTCTGACTCTAGTGTAACAGTCTGTATGTGAGACATATGCAGCGTCCCCCACTACACTCCCTGATTCTGACTCTAGTGTAACAGTCTGTATGTGAGACATCGGCAGCGTCCCCCGCTACACTCCTTTATTCTGACTCTAGTGTAACAGTCTGTATGTGAGACATATGCAGCGTCCCCCGCTACACTCCCTGATTCTGACTCTAGTGTAACAGTCTGTATGTGAGACATCGGCAGCGTCCCCCGCTACACTCCTTTATTCTGACTCTAGTGTAACAGTCTGTATGTGAGACATATGCAGCGTCCCCCGCTACACTCCCTGATTCTGACTCTAGTGTAACAGTCTGTATGTGAGACATCGGCAGCGTCCCCCGCTACACTCCTTTATTCTGACTCTAGTGTAACAGTCTGTATGTGAGACATATGCAGCGTCCCCCACTACACTCCCTGATTCTGACTCTAGTGTAACAGTCTGTATGTGAGACATCGGCAGCGTCCCCCGCTACACTCCCTGATTCTGACTCTAGTGTAACAGTCTGTATGTGAGACATATGCAGCGTCCCCCACTACACTCCCTGATTCTGACTCTAGTGTAACAGTCTGTATGTGAGCAGTGGCGGATTCAGGGGGGGGGGCACCCGGGCACGTGCCCCCCCTGTCATTTCATTTTGTAGCTGAGGACCAGGGCTTTCCAACGAGCCCAGCCCCGTGTCTCTAGCCCCCCGGGAACCAGAGATATCGCCTGGCAAAGCTGTAACGTTTTTTCCCCATAGGATAATATGGGACACGTCAATTCCGACCCCCACCCGGTTCCGACTGCTGCCAGTTCCCACCCTGGCATCACAGTAGCTTGTGGTTGATCTCATTCAATTCCAAATCGCTGGGCCTTCAATATGATACTAGGCTTGTCCATATCGGTCAATCGGTTCCAGAGATATTACGTGTAAACTAATTTTTTTTTTTAAATGTAATTTCATGGCTGTTCATGTTCTTTGAGGGCAGATTACTCTGGAACCAAACGTTCCAGTTTCACTGGACCAAAATCATTCAAAGCCCACTCAAAAGTTCTTCAATATGATACTTGTCTGATACTATGATATAGCCGGTTAAATAAGATAACTGGTTAAAGGGGGGAGGGGTGGTTTTCTCTCCCCCTCACACAAGAAAATGCAGGGACTAGACTGGTGTAAAAGGGGCCAACCTGGGAATGCATTTTCTGGTGTGAAAGGGGTATTATTTCTAATAGCCTGGACCTGCAGTGCTCTGAATACAGCCAGGGTCTGCCACTGTCAGTGGCTATCACTTCTGCCTGGCGGTGGCTGTCCCCCATTTACCGCGAGCATGTATTCCCCTTGGAAATGAGCATGTAATCCCACATGGCAATGAGCATGGAACCTCTGGCAATGAGCATTAAACCCTTGGCAATGAGCATGTAGATAAGCAGCACTTATGTAGCATAATTTTTAATAGGCATTATGGTGTTTGACATAATACATAATGGATATAATGGCGTGTAACTTAACGTGTAATGGACATTATGGTGTAAATGTTTAATGCGCACCTTTGGTGGACAATGTTCCTGTTTATGAAACTTATTGTGAATTTTGGCTTAATCTGTGTGGCATTATGTGAATTCTGGCTCAATCCATGTGGCATTATGTGAATTTTGGCTTAATACGTGTGGCATTATGTGCATTTTGGCTTAATACGTGTGGCATTATGTGAATTTTGGCTCAATCCACTTGGCATTATGTGAATTTTGGCTCAATCCGTGTGGCATTATGTGAATTTTGGCTCAATTCGTGTGGCTTGATGTGAATTTTGACACAATCCATTTGGCATCATGTGTAAGGGGCAAGTATAATGGGGTCTAGTATTTTGTTGCATAATGTGTAGAAGTTGTATATGGTGTTGTACACTACACTCAAGGACATGCCCCCTGTTGAGTGGCCACACCACATTTTCCGGAGCGCGCTTTCGGCGCTCGCAAAACTACATCCTTCACTTTTGTCACCATGGTGGGCCTGATTACTTTAAATGCCAGGGCCTATTTTTAATCCCATTCCCACCCTCTCTCTGCCGCTCTCTTAGCATGTACACTGGCACCACTAACACCGCCCCCCCACCTAAACCCTCTTTTATCATGGTGCCCCCCCTGTCATTTTATCCTGGATCCGCCCCTGTATGTGAGACATATGCAACGTCCCCCGCTACACTCCCTGATTCTGACTCTAGTGTAACAGTCTGTATGTGAGACATATGCAGCGTCCCCGCTACACTCCTTTATTCTGACTCTAGTGTAACAGTCTGTATGTGAGACATATGCAGCATCCCCCGCTACACTCCCTGATTCTGACTCTAGTGTAACAGTCTGTATGTGAGACATCGGCAGCGTCCCCCCGCTACACTCCCTGATTCTGACTACAGTGTAACGGTCTGTATGTGAGACATCGGCAGCGTCCCCCGCTACACTCCTTTATTCTGACTCTAGTGTAACAGTCTGTATGTGAGACATCGGCAGCGTCCCCCGCTACACTCTTATTCTGACTCTAGTGTAACAGTCTGTATGTGAGACTATGCAGCGTCCCCCGCTACACTCCCTTATTCTGACTCTAGTGTAAATAATGAAGCTGGTTTCAGACTTACAGCACTTGAGGATTACATTGGAGGGCGTTAGGAGCGCTACTTCATATTTAGTTTGTTACATGTTTATAACAGTAAATCATTATCATACTAAAGTAATGCAGTGTACAGTATTAGAATTTTCTGATAACCAATATAAGCGTGTGCCATTACCTTTATGAATACAAGTAGCTGATTTCTCTTAATACATGAAACAAACAAAACTTTTGTTAAATCAATTAGGATAAAATACACTTTATTTTCTGCTGTGAATACTTCTGCAGACAAATATCTTATCTGTAGTAACAAATCATCTGCATTGAAAATAATACAATGCACGGGGACTCATAGCCCCTCCCTACAAGGTGCAGACCTGCTGACACTTTTGTACACTGTAATATGACTGAACACAGTTAAATTAATCAAAATAAAATAGATTTTAGTTGATCTGTTCAGATTTTATTTTAACCAAACGTTCTGTTTTGCTCTATTAACCCCTTCCCGACATTTGACGTACATTTACGTCATGGTCGGGAAGTACTTCCCGACACATGGCATAAATGTACGTCATGCCTTTGAAGTGCCACCGCGTCTATAGACGCGGTGACAGAGGGACGATGTCTGCTGTCCCTGACAGCAGACATCCTCCCTCATTGCCCAGGGGGGGCAGGGTTGCCCCCCGTCATGGGCGATCGCTGCGATTGGCTGTTCAAACGTGAACAGCCAAAACCAGCGTTAAACTGTGTTGTGTAAAATTTAGACTCTGCTGCCCCCTAGTGTCCAAAAAAATTAAAGGCGGTTGAAATAATGATGTAATAATAAAGTTTAGATATGGTTTATGTTAGTTATTAACTATTTTGAGTGGTATGATTATTTGTCTCACAAGCAGAAAATTTTACATTTTGCAAATAGCAAAATGTTCCATTTTTTACGACATTTTGGTATTTTTCACAAAAAAAAAAACCTGTATCGACCAAAATTCACCACTAATTTAAAGTACAATGTGTCACGGGAAAACAATCTCAAAATCACTGGGATAAGTAAAAGCAAAAAAAAGTTATCCCCACTTAAGTGATACATGTCAGATTTGAAAAAAAGGGCTCTGTCAGGAAGGCAAAAACAGGCTGCGGCGGGAAGGGGTTAAATACACACCATACATTGAGGTAGAAAACTGTTAAGAGATATATATATATATATATATATACATACAAGAGTTTTTTACACATTTTCAGAATTAATTATGTATATTTTCAGACTTTAAACATCATACAAGCACCTTGGACAGACAAAAGAACAGCTTTTGCCAAATTCAGGGAACAGTCATTTGCATCGTCTGAGATAACATGTAATATTATTTTGGGGAGTCGCCCTTTTGACCGTTATTAAGGACTTTTTATATGGGAGCTAAAACAAAAACATTTCTTTAAATTACAGTACTAGTCAAGTGCTGATATGTGATATGCAAATCAGCTGTAAATGCAAAGAACTACATTTGCATCAATCTTTACAGAATATACAGATATCATTCAAATAACTTTTAAAGTTTACAAATAACGTATATACTTAGCAAAAGAGTTTCATATCATTAAAGATAAATCTGAGGGTTAAAGTATTCAGCACTGTTCTTACAGCTTACATTTCACAGTTAAAGTTCTAGCAACATATAATATTTTGCTAAGACAGAAGCCAACCCCCCCCCCTTTTTTTTAACTCATCCTTGGAATTCCTTTGGTTAGCATCAAAGACACATTTATGTAACAGTTTTTACTTGGGGTACCCCGCTGCACCTTACAATTAAAACCAAAATAATAGATCAAAACTGGGTCATAATAGACAAACAAAGATTGGAAAGCCATAATCAGTTGCAGGAATGATTTCATTTTATATTCAATGTGACTTAAGCTCATATAACATGTACACTGTATTTTAAAGATTTCATTTAATTTTTTGCTAAGTGTTCAAGTGTGTTAACAAATATTCTGGAAAGTATACCATCAGTATCCACTTTAGTGGTGTGAAACAAATCTGTGACAACACAACTTGTACACCCTTATCTTTTGAAGATGTTCACTGCTCCTTCTGATTATCTTTCCAAAATCTGTGCATATTCTCATGGGGGTCAAGGGTGCTAACTGTCGGTATGTTTCATACCTATATCTTTATGATGTAATTTTCCTTATAATTGATATATCTTGTCACTAATCTTGTGACACATCCTGTTTCTTCTAGCTGACAGTCAAATTAACCTTATGAACTACAACATTGTCTAGGGGAACTTAAAATTCGAGAGAAATACTCTTCATTTAGACAAACATAAGAGTTATAATTATGGGTTTTAAACAAAAAAATCAACCTAACGTTTCCAGTATATCTGCAATGGTATACAGTCTTTTGGTCGAACGCGGGAAGATCGAACGTACTTAGATCGACACCACTTCACAGACACTCCATTGGTCGACCGTTACTTTACATCGAAACGTTTTAGGTCGAATGTAACATAAGATCGATATTAACATGATCGCCAAACATAGAACGCCGACCATACCTTTCATCGACTGAGCTTACATCGACTTCAACTAGGTCGACAAACGGACGATCGAAATGCATTACATCGAACAGACTTACATCGAATTCATCTAGGTCGAAACACTGAACATCGAACACACAATACATATACAGTACTTATATCGACAACTACTTGGTCGATACACCGAAGTTCGAACCGCAATACGTCGAACGTACTTACATCGATAATTAATAGGTCGAAACTCAGAACATCGAAAAACAAAGTATCGACAGTACTTTGATCGACAACAACTAGGTCGATGAACATAACATCGACCCGAATTATATCGAACGCTATTTCATCGAGTGAAAGGTCGGCCGTTTATAAGTCGAACTTATTTAGGTCGCCGTACACAAGGTTGACCGTTTATAACTTAACATCTTACTGTACTCTAGTTGCACCCATTCATGATGGTAATGACACCCTGCTCAATACCCTACATCACCACTCTGTCACCGCTGCACCACTCCTAAATCCACCCATATCTGTCTAAATCTACACGCCGCTATACTCCCGTGCCACAATGACCTGTCACTGCTCAGCGCTGCATACCCAAATTACACCCTCACCCAGGAAGGGCTCCACCCCTGGGATCCCTCCTTCTCCCTTGCTGCACCCATAAAATACGGCACCCCCATTCCCGACTAAATGTAGACTCCCCAAGCCTCCCCATACAGTCACACAGCCTCCTGCCTACATTCAGTCGCCTAGCTCCACTCTAGCGCATTGCCGGCGCCTATCATCACTGTGGCACCACAAGTGCCAGAATGACCTGCCACTGCTCAGCGCCGCACACCCCCCACTACACCCTCACCCATGAAGGGCTCCACCCCTGGGATCCCTCCAAACTCCCTAGCTGCACCCATAAAATACGGCACCCCCATTCCCTGCTAAATGCAGACTTCCCAAGCCTCCCCATACAGTCACACAGCCTCCCGTCTACATTTATATGCCCGCTACCCCTATTTTGATCCAAATGTGTTTGGGAATACAGTGGGACAGGGACTGATGTGATGTCATGTTAGTGCACATGTGGAAGGGAATATAGAGTTTAAGCACTACTGGGGCAGGGACTGATTTGAATGTTCATATATTCTCTGTAAAGCGCTGCGGAATATGTGCGCGCTTTAATAAAGAAATTTAAAAATAAATGTTTTGTGCCAGCCTACACCAATTTATCTATAAAAGCATGGGTCATTCTCCTGGCACCTAAATCTGTTCTATATCTTGACACTGGGGTCAGATGTCTTTTGATTTTGCTAATATAATTATTTGAATCTGTGTATTCACGGTGACTTTAAACAAAGCATGTGTCATAACCCTGGCGCCTTAGTCTTTTTGATATCTTGAAAGAAATATTTTATATCTTGGTCAGATATCTTTTTGAGTTTTCTAATGTCATTATTGTAATCAAAGTGTATTCACAGTTACTTTAAACAAAGCATGTGTCATACTCCTGGCGCCTCAGTCTTTTGTATATCTACTGGGCTCACATAATTTTCTCATTTGCTAATTTAATTTTTATAATCCAATTGTATTCATGGTTACTGTACCTACAATACACCTTGATTTCTTTGTTTCGGAGAATAATTTAGACGCCACAAATCTTGCCCTGTACACCCCACACACAAGTAACATAATGCCCTTGCACTGCTCACCGCTAAGCTAGCAGTGATACCCGCACACCCATTCATTAGTGTTAGGCTTGGGGAGTCAGCTAGGCAGATGGAAGGATCCCATGGGTGCAATCCTTCATGCTTTACGGTGTTGGGGAGTCAGCTAGGCAGATGGAAGGATCCCATGGGTGCAATCCTTCATGCTTTACGGTGTAATTGGTGTTTGCAGTGCTCCGCAGTGCCATGTCATTCTGGCACTTGTAGTGCCACAGTCATGATGGAGTCAGGCAAAGCGCTAGAGTGGAGCTATGCGACTGAATGTAGACGGGAGGCTGTGAGACGTTGGGGAGGCTGGATTTATCCGGGAATAGGTTCCATGGCATCCGCATTCACCACAGTTCAACACTTTGAATGCTGCACCCCTAAGTGTACCCATAGCTGTGTACATGTAGACACCACACATTTCTACCCTGACATCCCTTTTTCTGTATATATTAGATGCGCCCGATACCTACAGATGTCCAGTGTTCCCCCGACTGTCCCTTGTAATTTAGTACCACAAGTAGCATAATGAAGCGGTACCGCTCACCTCTATGCTAGCACTGATACCCGCATTATCACCCCTTCATTAGGGTTAGCACCTGGCATCCTCCTTCACCCCTGTTGCACCCTAAAGTTGCCCTCTAAACTAAAATCAAACATTTTCGTATTTTATTTTCAAACCAATTTACAGTACCTGTTCAAGTCGTAACGGCTAATTTTAAACCAGCCCACTTTTTAAACCAGCCCACTTTTTGAAATGAAGCCTTTTCATTGGGTTAGGTTTTTTTCTAACTTCGAAAGACTAACGCCCATTTCAAACACTATAAAAATACCTACATTCAATGTCCCGGATTCATATTTGAAATTTTGGATCAAGTATTCTGTGGTACAGCTACAGCTATTTCTTCTAAGATGGCAGATGAATCGAGACCAGCAGCAGCAACAATATCACCAGCACCACCGCCCGAATTTACATTTGTTCCGTCCCGGAGAGGAATGTTACTCAACGTAAACGGCTATCTACTTGCCAAGAATAAGCAGAAGGGAGACGTCGTCTATTGGCACTGCACAGAAAGAACAACAGGCCCTTGTTCAGCCTACGCCAAAACCACGATTGTGGCCGGAGTTCACCAACTTAATAGGCACGGTGAGCATACTCATGCTCCCAGACCGGAGAAGACAATTGTGGCCGTTGCTAAGGCAGCTATAAAGCAACGTGCCAGGGATACCACTGAGGAACCATCGCAAATTATCCAAAATGTAACAGCGGATATGCCCTCTACAAGTGCTATGTGTTTGCTCAACCGGGAATCCCTTCGTCAATTAGTAAAAAGGGTAAGGAGGGAAGATTGCCCTGTCGAACCCACCATCCTGGAGGACATTAATGTTCCTCATAATTTGGAATACATCGAGGATACCAAATTTTTGTTAAGGGACAGTTCAGTTGGTAATGAAAGGGTACTTTTATTTAGTACAGAAGAGAACTTGAAGCTCCATGAAGCATTGGAAGTATTGGGTAATGGATGGAACTTTCAAGACTTGCCCGACATTATTTCGCCAGATCTATTCCATACATGCTATGGTTGGCACACATGAAACATCACAGCACTTTTTACCGCTTGTTTATGGACTGTTAAGCAGCAAGAATGAGGAATGCTATTTACGATTTTTTGAAGAACTTCAAGACATTGGAACTGATTTGGGAATTCCATTTGCCCCAATGTATATAATAACGGATTTCGAACTTTCAGCAATCAGAGCTTCAAAGAATGTTTTTCCAAGCAGCACACAAGTGTTGCCTCTTTTATCTTTCCCAAAACATTTGGAGAAAGATTCAAGCACATGGACTTGCAGTTGATTATGCAAAGGATTATGCACTTGCATTGAAATTAAAGAGCCTCCAAGCACTTGCTTTTCTACCGGAAGATGACATTCCAGCTGCGTTTGAAGTTTTGACAGGGGAAATGCTTCCCCCGTGTTAACTTATTTTGAGGAGACATATGTATTGGGACGTCTAAGAGATCGCACACGAAGCCTTACCCGGTCAGCACCTCTTTTTCCACCAGAAATATGGTCCATCTATGACTCCATGTTAGCTGGAATACCCCGAACCCAAAATAAGTTGGAGGGTTGGCATCGCAGATGGAACATACTTCTTAGCGAAAAAAAGTTCGGTGTATACAAGCTCATCACGTTTTTACATAAAGAACAGAAAGTCACAGCTAGTTTTATCCAGAAGGTAGTTTTGAATGTTGCAAGAACACCCCCAAGGAGAGACTTG
>NC_139218.1:111111765-111114265 GCF_055691185.1 Crinia signifera | reverse complement strand
CAGTCTCACATGTCCCACCAGTCTCACATGTCCCACCAGTCTCACATGTCCCACCAGTCTCACATGTCCCACCAGTCTCACATGTCCCACCAGTCTCACATGTCCCACCAGTCTCACATGTCCCACCAGTCTCACATGTCCCACCAGTCTCACATGTCCCACCAGTCTCACATGTCCCACCAGTCTCACATGTCCCACCAGTCTCACATGTCCCACCAGTCTCACATGTCCCACCAGTCTCACATGTCCCACCAGTCTCACATGTCCCACCAGTCTCACATGTCCCACCAGTCTCACATGTCCCACCAGTCTCACATGTCCCACCAGTCTCACATGTCCCACCAGTCTCACATGTCCCACCAGTCTCACATGTCCCACCAGTCTCACATGTCCCACCAGTCTCACATGTCCCACCAGTCTCACATGTCCCACCAGTCTCACATGTCCCACCAGTCTCACATGTCCCACCAGTCTCACATGTCCCACCAGTCTCACATGTCCCACCAGTCTCACATGTCCCACCAGTCTCACATGTCCCACCAGTCTCACATGTCCCACCAGTCTCACATGTCCCACCAGTCTCACATGTCCCACCAGTCTCACATGTCCCACCAGTCTCACATGTCCCACCAGTCTCACATGTCCCACCAGTCTCACATGTCCACTCACATGTCCCACCAGTCTCACATGTCCCACCAGTCTCACATGTCCCACCAGTCTCACATGTCCCACCAGTCTCACATGTCCCACCAGTCTCACATGTCCCACCAGTCTCACATGTCCCACCAGTCTCACATGTCCCACCAGTCTCACATGTCCCACCAGTCTCACATGTCCCACCAGTCTCACATGTCCCACCAGTCTCACATGTCCCACCAGTCTCACATGTCCCACCAGTCTCACATGTCCCACCAGTCTCACATGTCCCACCAGTCTCACATGTCCCACCAGTCTCACATGTCCCACCAGTCTCACATGTCCCACCAGTCTCACATGTCCCACCAGTCTCACATGTCCCACCAGTCTCACATGTCCCACCAGTCTCACATGTCCCACCAGTCTCACATGTCCCACCAGTCTCACATGTCCCACCAGTCTCACATGTCCCACCAGTCTCACATGTCCCACCAGTCTCACATGTCCCACCAGTCTCACATGTCCCACCAGTCTCACATGTCCCACCAGTCTCACATGTCCCACCAGTCTCACATGTCCCACCAGTCTCACATGTCCCACCAGTCTCACATGTCCCACCAGTCTCACATGTCCCACCAGTCTCACATGTCCCACCAGTCTCACATGTCCCACCAGTCTCACATGTCCCACCAGTCTCACATGTCCCACCAGTCTCACATGTCCCACCAGTCTCACATGTCCCACCAGTCTCACATGTCCCACCAGTCTCACATGTCCCACCAGTCTCACATGTCCCACCAGTCTCACATGTCCCACCAGTCTCACATGTCCCACCAGTCTCACATGTCCCACCAGTCTCACATGTCCCACCAGTCTCACATGTCCCACCAGTCTCACATGTCCCACCAGTCTCACATGTCCCACCAGTCTCACATGTCCCACCAGTCTCACATGTCCCACCAGTCTCACATGTCCCACCAGTCTCACATGTCCCACCAGTCTCACATGTCCCACCAGTCTCACATGTCCCACCAGTCTCACATGTCCCACCAGTCTCACATGTCCCACCAGTCTCACATGTCCCACCAGTCTCACATGTCCCACCAGTCTCACATGTCCCACCAGTCTCACATGTCCCACCAGTCTCACATGTCCCACCAGTCTCACATGTCCCACCAGTCTCACATGTCCCACCAGTCTCACATGTCCCACCAGTCTCACATGTCCCACCAGTCTCACATGTCCCACCAGTCTCACATGTCCCACCAGTCTCACATGTCCCACCAGTCTCACATGTCCCACCAGTCTCACATGTCCCACCAGTCTCACATGTCCCACCAGTCTCACATGTCCCACCAGTCTCACATGTCCCACCAGTCTCACATGTCCCACCAGTCTCACATGTCCCACCAGTCTCACATGTCCCACCAGTCTCACATGTCCCACCAGTCTCACATGTCCCACCAGTCTCACATGTCCCACCAGTCTCACATGTCCCACCAGTCTCACATGTCCCACCAGTCTCACATGTCCCACCAGTCTCACATGTCCCACCAGTCTCACATGTCCCACCAGTCTCACATGTCCCACCAGTCTCACATGTCCCACCAGTCTCACATGTCCCACCAGTCTCACATGTCCCACCCATGTCCCACCAGTCTCACATGTCCCACCAGTCTCACATGTCCCACCAGTCTCACATGTCCACCAGTCTCACATGTCCCACCAGTCTCACATGTCCCACCAGTCTCACATGTCCCACCAGTCTCACATGTCCCACCAGTCTCACATGTCCCACAGTCTCACATGTCCCACCAGTCTCACATGTCCCACCCAGTCTCACATGTCACCACCAGTCTACATG